>NW_028165650.1:0-53305 GCF_964263955.1 Coregonus lavaretus | reverse complement strand
GGGCTTTGGAGACAAAACGGATGGCACTGTGATAGACTACATCCAGTTTGCTGAGTAGAGTGTTGGAGGCTATTTTGTAAATGACATCGCCGAAGTCAAGGATCGGTAGGATAGTCAGTTTTACGAGGGCATGTTTGGCAGCATGAGTGAAGGAGGCTTTGTTTGCGAAATAGGAAGCCGATTCTAGATTTAACTTTGGATTGGAGATTCTTTATGTGAGTCTGGAAGGAGAGTTTACAGTCTAAACAGACACCTAGGTATTTGTAGTTGTCCACATACTCTAGGTCATACCCGTCGAGAGTGGTGATTCTAGTCGGGTGGGCGGGTGCCAGCAGCGTTCGATTGAAAAGCATACATTTAGTTTTACTAGTGTTTAAGAGCAGTTGGAGGCTACTGAAGGAGTGTTGTATGGCATTGAAGCTCGTTTGGAGGTTTGTTAACACAGTGTCCAATGAAGGGCCAGATGTATACAAAATGGTGTCGTCTGCGTAGAGGTGGATCTGAGAGTCACCAGCAGCAAGAGCGACATCATTGATATACACGGAGAAAAGTGTCGGCCCAAGAATTGAACCCTGTGGCACCCCCATAGAGACTGCCATAGGTCCAGACAACAGGCCCTCCGATTTGACACACTGAACTCTATCTGAGAAGTAGTTGGTGAACCAGGCGAGGCAGTCATTTGAGAAACCAAGGCTATTTAGTCTGCCAATAAGAATGCGGTGGTTGACAGAGTCGAAAGCCTTGGCCAGGTCGATGAAGACGGCTGCACAGTACTGTCTATTATCAATTGCGGTTATAATATCGTTTAGGACCTTGAGCGTGGCTGAAGTGCACCCATGACCAGCTCGGAACTTATGTAAAATAGCTGACTATTCCTAATGTGATTAGTAAATTGGATAGTCATAATTTAGGCTAATAATATAACTCAATCACAGGCTGTTCAATGCAGCGGGTGGTGGAGTAGGTTTCTTTTCACTGGAAAAATGTGGCCTTTTATTATTTTAAAATCACGCAATTCTACTACACTTTATATGACTAGAGAGATTAGCAGAATCTTTTTCAACACGACTTTCAAGTGGCACTGACCCAGTGATAAAGACAGTGAATATGCACACTCACCGGGGATATAGCCGATGCCAATAATACTGTTCCCTCAATTAAGTTGAGGATTTTGATCATTAAAAAGACATTAGTATTTTCATCTTCTTCTCTTTGAAGCAATAAGCCAATTGCTTTCCAAACTGTTTTCCCTCCATTGTATTTTGAAAAATTGCGATATGCCTGGTTGAGCCTCTCTTTCACTGACATTCACAACTCAACAGTCATCTATTTGGAAGCCTATTCGCCGCACCCGCTGCCTTCCGACAGGCTACGCGATTTAAAACAATCCAGAAGAAGCTAATGATCATGCTTTCTGGTATAGTATACACACGTAACATGTAGGATTCCCAGAATATGTTCTATATTCTCATTATTAACTCATTATAATCAGTGGTTTAATTAGAGTATGATTGGCTAAATAAAACAATGGGCCTATGGTAATGCAACATTAAGTGATTCAAGGAAACTAGCCTATTTTGTTTGTTTATTTGCTCGGGCATCTGAATTACAATTATTCATGAACAATAATTTTGCATAGCTTATTCTTTTAACATTGAATAGCCTATAAATGGTTATTACAGCTTAGTTATTAAAACTTAATTTCTCACAAGAATGAGGTTGTGAATTGGGAGGTTCAGCTCGGTCTGGGCCTTACTAGGTCCCTCTTTTAAATCGCCAGCTCTGCTAAAAAGTGCCCACCAGAGTTCTACATAGGCCTAGAACACGGCCTGTGCTCTGGCTTCACATTGATGGTGACAGCGAGATGGAGATTGTGGCCAAAGCAATTTAGCCAAGGCCAGTTCAGTTGCCTCACTTCAGCCACAATGTTGGCCCTGTTGTCTGTGGCGATACAGGACATTAGATTTTCGTCAAGGGCCCAGTCAAGGAATTCCGGAATGTAGGTTGTTTCCAAACAGTTGGATTTCAGTGTCCAGTCTTTCGTCAGATAGTGCACTGTTAGGTTCATGTAAGGAGTCATATTTACACTTGACCACATGTCCATATTCAGTGCAAAAATAAACAAATCTACGTCCTTTAGCTCTGCCTTGTCACGGTGCTGTGTATGGGTGTGGTGTAGAATCAGGCGCAGGCAGCAGAGGGTAAGTCCAACAAGACTTTACTGAGCACGAAAATTAATCCAAAACAGCCCGGAGGCAAAAGACGCACACAGGCGTAAAATACAAGCGCACACACAGGTGCGTAAATCTCTCCTCACAAAACGAGGAGGAAGCTCAGGAAAAATAGCGTACCGACACGGGTAGCGCAACCACGACACGAACAATCACACACAACACAAACCTAACAACAAGGAAACTAAATAGGGTGCTAAATGAGACCTAACACAAAACAGGTGTGACTAACAAACAAAACCAAACAAACAAGAAACATCGAGCGGTGGCAGCTAGAACTCCGGAGACGACGACCGGCGAAACCTGCCCGAACAAGGAGGAGGAGCCGCCTCGGCCGAAACCGTGACATGCCTGAACCTCCCCCTTCACCTTGTTGAACAAGGTAGGGACCGCTGTTTGAGACAAATACTTTCTCCCCGGTAACTCGTATAGTCTGTCAAATTTCCAGAGCATTTATTTGAAGGCGGGTTTCTCCACCGTTCGTAAAGGCACCATTCCTATGACTAAATAACGAGTTCCAGTGTCTGGCAGTGCTCGCCACTTATCGGTGTCCCGTTTGTGGTGCTGGAATTCTTAGTAGGTAGCCTATGGGTTTTGCGCATATTCTGCAAACAGGCTGGCCAAGTCATCTGGTTCTCCATCGTCGTTAGGTGTGAAACTGAAATGTGCCCAAACAGGTTGTTATGTTTTTTTTTTTGCTATGAGAGCCATCTTTTTCACCTCACTCCTCTGATCTACTGTAACAATGAAAAAGGTCAGAGGTGAAGGTCAGAGGTCAGAGGCTACCCACCCACCCCCAGCCTGTAGGCTATAGATCTAGAGGTACTATAGTTACCCCCGGTCCCCACTTTTCACCTCACCCCCCCCCCCCCCCCTCTTCAATTAACCTGAATTGACCTTCAAAGATTCTCTCCTATTCGCGCATAGAGCAGATTTGGTGATTGCGGTGCATCAAAAGATAGTCCATCTATTAAACTGTCTATATCTCCTCCAACTAAGTCAGCAAAACAATACCATATAATCAATAGTCAACACTCCCGCTATGGATAAAGTATATCTACATTAAAATAAAGGTGATAAAACATTTTATGGAGAGAAAATCATACTTCTTTTTGGTTTTGACGGTAATTTTATTTTCATGGTGTTCTTCATCCAAAACCGTCAATGTCACGGTTATCCAATTACCGTCACAGCCCTACATTCAACCATTGTAAGTAATCGGATGCACAGTAAGCTCAACATGGGGATAGGACAGGTATAAAGTGTAGACTACAGTGTGTAATCATGTCCATGCTAATTGCTAACCTCCTGGTGTCCACTGAAGGCTGCATGGTGCAGCGCCGTGCGCCCGGCCCGGTCTGACACGTTCACGTTGCTGAGGAGAGGGACCAGGGCCTCGGCCCAGCGGACTGCCTTATTGGCCGCAGCGATGTGGAGCGGCGTTTGCCAGTTCTTGTCCCTGGCGTTCACATCAGCAGAGTGTTTCAATAACACCTGGACAGCCTCCTACAGGAACACAGTTCAAATAATAATAATAATATGCCATTAACAGACGCTTTTATCCAAAGCGACTTACAGTCGTGCGTGCATACATTTTTGTGTATGGGTGGTCCCGGGGATCGAACCCACTACCTTGGCGTTACAAGCGCCGTGCTCTACCAGCTGAGCTACAGAGGACCACAGTCCAAAGTTGAACAAATCATGTTCAACTTTGTTTAAAGTGCATTTAAAAATCACAACACACTTAACAGTCAAACACATATGCACAGGAGTGTGTGTGAGGGCTGACAGTATCAGTACACGTACCTCACTGCAGGAAGCCAAGGCCCGGTGCAGAGGAGTGAGCCACTTGTTGTCTTTGGCATTTACTCTGGCTCCTGGGACACAGACAGAAAAACAGGTGACAGACCGACAGGGGGACAGACCGACAGGGGACACATTCAGTGCCTAACAACACACTATACAATACAAGTAAAATGATATACAACATAATTCTGACAAAATAAATGACATACCTGTACACGAAGAGACAACACACAATAGCTTAGCCCTTGGTGCAGCCACAGCTCTCGGGCACCTGCGTGAGCACATAGAAACTCACTGTCTAATCAGAGACTTCAACACATTAGTTCCCACAATGAGTTCATCAACCTGCCCATCAACAATAAGCACTGGGACTACATAACAGAAGCCATAAAGTTGCATTTTTAAGTCACACATGCCCACTGGGCTAGTTTGTTCCCACCACAACCCACCAGGATGATGTCTGAAGGAGCTAGAAAGTTCCCCTCTACCACTCCTGCCTCCCTCAACCGAGGTACAATATCTGCGCGCAGAGTAGTAGCCATGGACCCACTATCTAACATCCCCTTCAGCTCAACTTTATCCTGTACTAGCACAGTGGTGTAAAACAAACTGTCATTCTGAGTAATTCTCATTGTGTTCTGAAAAATGACTGTGTTGTTCTTGGGTACTGACTCACAAAAGTAAGAATAAACAGATTGGATATCATCATCAGTGGAGGAAAAATAAGAATGCCCCACATTGCCCTCCTCAGAACGGAGGCTTTCTAGTTTTCCTGAGACCTGCCAGTCTGTCCACATCCAGGGTTCTGTCGCTGCCCAGCCTCACTACAGTCAAAGCTCATGTGGCCCGGAGAAAAGCACTTGACGCACAGCTGGTGCATCTGACAGTGAGCTTTGGTCCAGTGATTAGTGCTTCCACAGTCAGCGCACTCATGCTGACGTTTGTGGAACTGTTTACGGGGCCCTCTACATTTAACATGTTTAAGTCATTTAGCAGACGCTCTTATCCAGAGCGACTTACAGTTAGTGCATACATAACTTTTTTTTTTCATACCCCCCGTGGGAATCGAACCCACAACCCTGGCGTTGCAAACACCATGCTCTACGAACTGAGCCGGCCATTCCCTCCACTACCCTAGGCGACGCTGGTCCAATTGTGCGCCGCCCCATGGGTCTCCCGGTCGCGGCCGGCTACGACAGAGCCTGGATTCAAACCAGGATCTCCAGTCCCCCAGGACTGTGTTGTGTTACCTGCTTGACAATAGTATTGATGTCCCCCAGGAGAGCAGCAGCAGGTTGCACGTTGTTCCCCATCTCCTCAGCACACAGATCAACCTTGACATTGACCTTGACATAAATAACGTATGTGGAACGTTACTACAACATACCAGCAACGACACGACAGGAAGAGCGCCGTGCGTGACACATGTAACAGCAGCTGGAGGAGTGGCCAAACCTCAAGCTAAACACAACAGAAATAACCAGGCACCACCACATAATGCTAAGGCTGACACACACACGTTCCCTTTTATAAACCGGGTGACTCGAGCCCTGAATGCTGATTGGCTGAAAGCTGTGGTATATCTGACCGTATAACATGGGTCACGTTGAGGGAGGAGGTCAGAGACCTGGCCGTGTTGTGCCAGGATAACAACCTCTCCCTCAACGTGACCAAGACAAAGGAGATGATTGTGGACTACAGGAAAAAAAAGAGGACTGAGCACGCCCCCATTCTCATCGACGGGGCTGTAGTGGAACAGGTTGAGAGCTTCAAGTTCCTTGGTGTCCACATCACCAACGAACTATCATGGTCCAAACACACCAAGACAGTCGTGAAGAGGGCACGACAAAGCCTATTCCCCCTCAGGAGATTGAAAAGATTTGGCATGGGTCCTCAGATCCTCAAAAAATTATACAGCTGCACCATCGAGAGCATCCTGACTGGTTGCATCACCGCCTGGTATGGCAACTGCTTGGCCTCCGACCGCAAGGCACTACAGAGGGTAGTGTGTACGGCCCAGTACATCACTGGGGCCAAGTTTCCTGCCATCCAGGACCTCTATACCAGGCGGTGTCAGAGGAAGGCCCTCAAAATTGTCAAAGACTCCAGCCACCCTAGTCATAGACTGTTCTCTCTGCTACCGCACGGCAAGCGGTACCGGAGTGCCAAGTCTAGGTCCAAAAGACTTCTCAACAGCTTCTACCCCCAAGCCTTAAGACTCCTGAACAGCTAATCATGGCTACCCGGACTATTTGCACTGCCCCCCCACCCCATCCTTTTACGCTGCTGCTACTCTGTTAATTATTTATGCATAGTCACTTTAACTCTACCCACATGTACATATTACTTCAACTACCTCAACTAGCCGGTGCCCCCGCACATTGACTCTGCACCGGTACCCCCCTGTATATATAGCCTCCCTACTGTTATTTTATTTTACTTCTGCTCTTTTTTTCTCAACACTTTTTTTGTTGTTGTTTTATTTTTACTTTTTTGTTTAAAATAAATGCACTGTTGGTTAAGGGCTGTAAGTAAGCATTTCACTGTAATGTCTGCACCTGTTGTATTACGGCGCATGTGGCCAATAAAATTTGATTTGATTTGATTTGAAATTTATTTTGACTGTTCGAATTACGTTGGTAACCAGTTTATAATAGCAATAAGGCACCTCTGGGGTTTGTGGTATAGGGCCAATATACCACGGCTAAGGGCTGTATCGTCGAGGCACTCTGCGTTGCATCGTGCTTAAGAACAGCCCCTAGACGTGGTATATTGGCCATATACCACACCCCCTCGGGCCTTATTGCTTAAATATAGATGTACTGTACAGCACTAAGACAGCCATGACATTATTTGGAGAGACCACAAAGACTTATAGAGAAGCTATATAATTGATAGACTAAATCCAATAGACTGAGTCAAATACCTTTATACCTGGTTACAATGAAATGTAGTTCACTATGAAATGACCTGTGACTAGGGTTGCAAAATTACAGTTACTTTCCCCAAATTCCCAGAAATCCCTGTTGGAAGATTCCAGAAATCAGAACGGAATAAGCAGAAAATCTGGAATCCGAAAAAAAGAAGGAAAAAAAAGAAACCCTACTGGTGACCTTTGACCTAGCTGGATGACCTTTACTTGGGTGTCAAACCTGGGGGGAAGGCCAAAGTGCAGGATCCAGTTGAGTCTGGCACCAAGTAGGACCACAACATCAGACTGGAGCAGAGCTCTGCAGTCCCCACCAAGACCATAGAACCAGGAGGATAGGAAGAGGAGGAGGAGGAGGAAGAGAGGAGGAGGAGGATAGGAAGAGAGGAGGAGGAGGATAGGAAGAGAGGAGGAGGAGAGCAGGGACAAAACAAAATGTAATGAAAAGAGGCTAGTTATAGGAGTAGTGTAGTTGTTTGATTGACACCAGTTTACATTGACATGACCTGGCCAGGAGAGACTAGTTATAGATAGGGATTTCAGGAGTTTCGTGGTCCGTTCAAATGGTCAGGGAAATTCTTGGTCCTACTTATACAGTCAATGGTCTGTACATGAATATGATGCCAGCTGAGAGAAGGAGAGGCTGACCTGGAGCGGGCAGCAGCAACACAGTTGGGGTGATCGTCAGGCAGCACCCCTTTACCCATGGGGGTGGGCAGGAAGGGCAGGTCACACCCCTCCACCAGCTCCTTCAGAGCCCCCTCTGCTCTTCAATGGGCTGCACCTGCAGAGGGACACAGACAGAGGGCACTGCCACACGGATTTCAACAGACTGGTCTTCACAACTGGGATGCATTCAGCTGAGCAAAACGTTGTGCAACGTTCAGATAGAAATATAGCATGTAGAACGAACGTGCCTCTCAGACAGGTAGAATGAGAAATCATGTCAACAACATTTGTCGACTGAACGTGGCCCAGTTTTCAACTGAACCGTGGTACAGTGCTATATGTGTTACAGTGCGTCTCAGCTGGCTATTGATCTCTCTTGGACAGACGCACGTAACATAACTGGAAGTAGCGTCTGTCAACAGAATGGGATGTGACAACTTTGTTCCGGTACGCTGATTTTTCACCACTAATCATTTGGACAAATCCCGATTTCGCAGGTGCTCGCATCTTTTCAATTTCAGAACGGGAGGGGACATTTGGCCCATAAACTTGCCGGAAACTTGCAGAGAGTTTCCGTTTAGGGGGGTGGAGAGTTCGCAAGTGGCGTTAGTATCTTTCTCTTAACATCTCCCCAGACCTTATCCAAGTATCTGACGCAATTATGCAAGATTTTAGTTCTGTTTCCCCCAGATTATCTGGCTATTAAAAAAGCAATGCCTACCTTTGCCAATGATGAGTAAAGTCCGTTTGGCTCCTTTCAGGACCGCCAGTGCTTCTGTGATCACCATATGGTCAGCCATACTCACAGGAGGAGGTGGACTACAGGGCACCTCTCTGACAAAGGAAATAATAAATAATAGGTCAAACATTAAACATGTTACCTAGCAACTTTATTGCATATGTAAATAAACCATGAAGGTCTATCGAGGCTTATTGCTATTCTCTGATGAGAATATTTTGATATAGTGCTATATTTTCTAAGTAATTTAATTTCTGGTTCACTTCAGACGTTAAAAGGTATAACAAGATAAAATAAAAATGACTACGGTGATGTGAATTCAGAGGTATACATATTCAACAGTAACACATTAGTATACATTTTAAATGGATGAAAGACAGTGATGGCCACTAACCTGGCTCTGCTCCTGTCCAATTTAGCATTGACCATGTCCCCAGATATGTCTACGTATACAGCACCTGGACGTCCATACATGCTAGTGCGTGCTGCCTTAGACATACCAAACACCCTTAAATTCAGATCAATTAAGGCTGTGCTGTGCTCTTATGAAGCAGTTAAGGTACCTTGCTAAGCTGGAAAATTAGAGGTCAGAAAAAAGACAATTGCAGGTGATACCAAATGATATGAAGAGGACTACACAGAGGGAGTCAGAGTAGACTGTATACCTTCTCTACCACTGAGGAGATCATATCCAGACTGCTAGACCTAGCAGAGAACTTACTGTACAATCTGCATGCCTCCACCTGACAGAGAAAGAGGACCACAAATAACAAATTATTTCCTCTTTCAGCAATTAAACTGCTAGGGCCAGTTTCCCAGACAGAGATTCTCTATTGAGTTTGCTTTTTAGGCCATGACTAGGCTTAATCTGTGTCCTGGGAAACAACCCCCTAATGTTCAAAAGTCATAAATATCATGGTTCAATCGGTACCTGTGGAAACTCTTGAAACGCCCCAGTGGTCTCTTGGTTTTGATCGGAGGAGCCTCCAATAACAATCACAGGCCTACAGAGAGAGAGGTATCACACAATGACATCAACTGACAATCTGAGATAGTTTGGAGTCCTCAGATCATTTTTTGCAGTGTGCGGATAGCATCCCTTCTTTTGAAAGGACCACTGAACATGAGTAGTAGGGTCTTCTGTTTGTGGAGTTCTAGCATACCAGCAGTTCATGTTAGCGTTGGCCATTCCACCAAGTGCATGGATGAGTCCCGGTCCAGACACAACCAGACACGCACCTGGACTGGAGAGGAACAGACAGACAGAGGGACAGACAGGAAGACAGGCAGACAGACACACAAAGGGTCAGACAGACAGGCAGACATAATTAGCAATGCAAAAAAGCTATGAAACTGACCCTCACACACTACACGCTCCTGTAGTCTATGTACGGGTAGTTAATATCACATGATTTGGGGAGAGCTGGTTTAGTAATAAAAAGGTGGCTTATGGCTTGTTCATTGCGCATTCCCACATACTTGATTCCTGAGGCTTGAGCTGCCTTAGCTACTTCAATGACTGGAACACCAACTATTCCAAACATATATTCTACATTCTGTAGAGAGTTACATGTAGATACAGTATATTTACCTTTTTTTAAACATTTTTAGTCATTTAGCAGACGCTCTTATCCAGAGCGATTTACAGTTAGTGAGTGCATACATTTTCATACTGAATTGTATATGAATTGTTACAATGTAGTTTAGATTTTCTTTGCATTGACACACACATTGGCATGCATCAACAAGGGTGTTAACATATACTATTCCACATAAACATCTAAATGTTTTTCTACAACAATATTAATAGTTAGCTATACCAGTGCAATGACCTATGGCACACTTTCACAACTCATAGTGTTACATTCTCACTGCCAAGGACATGATCAGCGACTAATATATTATTAGCAACACGGTTACACAGTATAACACTGTTTTATATATATTGCACACACTTCACCTGAGCTTTTAGTGCCTCTGCAATGAGCTGAGCCCCAGTCACATCTTCCATTATTATTGTCGAGAAATCTGTTCAAAGTGCAAACGCGGTTAGCAATGATTTCTTGGACTTGTTGTTCAGTAGCTTATAAATCGTGTTTAGATCTCTTGCAAATCATTAGTTTTGTCTGCTTTCCAGCATGCATTACATGAGTAGCTTTTTCTTCTTCAGTGGGGTTTATAGGCAGTTGGCATCCAACGTTATGGTGCATTACTGCCCCCTATTGTACAGAGGTGTGGACATGAGCCGTGCAATAGCAGTCATGAATATTTAATAAACTAGTAGCATTTTTCTTTTTTTATTGCAAGAAATACATAATAAGCCCTCATTATGTGTTTATAACTGCACTTTACTTAACACTTAACTCAGTTAAGTCATTATGAGTGTATGACAGTATGAAAAAAAAAATGTATGCACTCACTAACTGTAAGTCGCTCTGGATAAGAGCTTCTGCTAAATGACTAAAATGTAAAATGTAAATGACTTGAGTGTATGCATTATAGATATAGGCTTCATAGAAAGTGTTACAAATGTTCTCCTGTCATCTTATAGGAGATCCATTCATGGATTTAGTTATGGCTTGAGAATGTGACTGGTCTACGGAGTTCTCCTTTATGTCTGTCTTTATATGTGACAACAACTTTTCTGTATTATGTGTATTTCCACAATCAATAATCATAAACGGTACTTCACTATGAATACTTTTGACTATGTGGTTTGAAGTACTTTACCGTTATCTTGCACATACATGAAGACTACTATAGACAGAAATCAATGCAGTAATGTTTTATTAAATAAAGGCTCTGATTAAAATATCATATTAATAAAATCAGGCATTTGGCTAATTCTTCTTCCCAGAAGCTCCTGTGAATGGTTTGGAGATGGCTCTGGAGAGAGCGTGTAACACCCTGACTATGAGTGGGCGTTTACGGGACTGGGACTCCTGGGGAGCAGGGGCCGGTGTGGTTGTCAGGTCCTCCTTGGGTGGGGAAGTGGATGGAACCTCTGGAACCTCACACTCAGCATCTGTCATGAGAACATTTCATAATCAGAAAATGAATGTGTGTGTTTGTGTCTGTCCGTCTGTCCGTCTGCCTGTCCGTCTGTCTGCCTGTCTGCCTGTCTGTCCGTCTGCCTGTCTGTCCGTCTGTATGCCTGTCTGCCTGTCTGTCTGTCTGTCTGTCCGTCAGTCTGTCTGTCTGTCTGCCTGCCTGCCTGTCCGTCTGCCTGTCCGTCTGTCTGTCTGCCTGTTTGCCTGTCTTTTTGTCTGCCTGTATGTCTGTCTGCCCGTCCGTCTGCCTGTCAGTCTGCCTGTCTGTCTGCATGTCTGTCCGTCGGTCTGCCTGTATCTGTTGTCACTGTTTTAACAAGCTTGTCATAGGGTGATACATCAATATGACATTATCGATGCTTATCACTTACCCTGTGAAATATGAGTCTCTCTGAGATGTTTGGTAGGCAGCGCATCCTGTTCAGGGTGTCTCTTCGGTTCCCCTTTTGTCTTGAACAGCTGTTGACAAAACACATCAGGACAACTGAGCCTGTGTAAAATACAGAGTGTGCATCCTAAAAGGCACCCTATTCGCTACGTAAGGCACTACTTTTGACAAGGGCCCAGAGAGCTCTGGTAAAAAGTTGTGCACTATATAGGGAATAGGGTGCCATTTGGGACTCTCCCATGTGTATTAGGATTGCATTACAGCGTCCTCACTCAACCTCCTAAAGACAATGACAACAGTTTTGTTCTAATGCTGAGAGACAATAGGGGTGTAGTGAATCTGTAGGGTAAATTTCAGCCCTGCCTTACAGAGGTAATCTCAAAACACAGAGCACCCTACCTTAATCATGATCTTTGGAAACTTATGCATTTTCGGTAGGAAACGCCACTTCCTGTTCTTCTTAGTCTCTTCCCCTCTGGCAGAGGGAAGACGGGCCATGCCGTCAGCCTTTACATCAGCCGGGCTAAGGCTCCTGGCAGGGAATTCCTCAGTAGCATTAAGGTCAGCTACAACACCATGAGTGATGTCACTTGTGGCATTGCTGGTGTCTGAGTGAGAAGAGCACGCTAGTGTGACCGACCTGTGTACAATAACTGGGAGAAGAGGACGCAGCCATTGAAGTCAGTCACTGCATCCCAAATGGCATTCTCTTCACTTTATAGTGCACTACTTTTGACCAGGGCCCATAGGGTCTGGTCAAAAGTAGTGCACTAAATATGGAAGAAGGTGCCATTTTGGACACAACCAGTGAATTTCACATCATAAAACGCAATGTATTGAGCATCATGTTACAATTAAGTCCTATGCAGATGAAAATAGGTACTTTCACTTACCATCCTCCATTGTAGACTTGGACACATAAGTCAGGCTGTCCATCACCACGTCTGTCATCAACTTGATGACCTGATCCAAAACCATTTCAGCCGATGGTGGCATAGGCCTTCCCATACACTGCCCCAGGAGTCTCCTAACAGAAGTCTGGGCAAAGTTGTAAATGAGCTCTGAGGCATCGTCCTTTGACAGCTTCCTCAGGGCTGGTTTAGGCAGCGCTGGTTGAGAGAGGCTTCTGTGGCCAACCATGGATTGAAGCTGGCGGTTTATGGTTATCTCCTGAATGAGACCATGGACCTTTGCGATCAGGTTGCCAGATGCACCTTGAAGGGCTTCAACTGACAGGAGCCTATCCAGATGTTCTTCTGCTGAAGTCATCTCTGGGTCGTCCGTCTTCAATGTGTCCATTATAGTTTTCACTATGATATTGGTGTCAGATATGTTTATTTCTTGTTGGCTCACAAGCGTTGACCGTGAACCTGTCTCGTCCATTGCGATAGAGGTATGGGATTCTGTCCTTGTGATTTCATCGGCAGCGCTCATGTCAGGCAACTGGTCAAGGCTCTCCAGTACAGAGTCTAACATGTTAGTGGCTATCAGACACTCCTCACTTGCAATCTGCCCAACAGATGAACTCTCAGAGTTGGCCACTCTACACTTGATCACATTTAGGATCAAGCTGAGCGTCTTCTTTGCAGTTTTGCTAAAGCCTTCTTGGCTGACTGCCACTGTTACGTCTTTTAGAGCCACAAGAGGTTTGCAACTTTCACTCAATCCACTGCCGTGGAGAGGAGAGGCTCTCTTCAAACTGTTGTTGCTCACAACTGACATACTCCTGGTGGGCAGAGTGACATCCTCACTGCATGTGTCAATTATATGGTGGTCTGTTGAAGAGCCACTCGAAGACACAAGGGCTTTAGACCTTTTAGCCAAACAGACTTTTGACAAAGGCTTCTCACTTCTCACAGACGGAGGGCGGCTCCTGTCCTCAACAAGAGCAGTGTCAGCGGACTTAGAATGTCTGAGTGTCTCCACAGGGGCGGAGTCCAGCACATATTTGGCTGTGGTGACTGACACTGGTGGAAAAGAGAAAAAGATGTTCAGTCTATCCTTTACTCTGTGGTACATGGTTTGAGCAGCATCCAATAAGTTGTCAAAGACAACTCTGGGTTTGAGCTGGAACTCCAGCTTTTTCTCTCCTAGTGGGAAGGAGTCTGCGTCGTCCACAGTGTACTGGGATACACTTTCAAGGTCTTGCATGATAATATTTACTATATCTTCGGCTGTAGAAACCGCATGGTGTGAGAAGGTGGTGCTAGGCATGCTCTGTAGCAAAGAATGGCTGGCTTTGCTAGCAGCTCTGAGAATGGTCTCACTCACAATGTGTTTGGCCTTAGCTCGGAACTCAGCACTGTGAAAGCTCTGGATGGAAATGTTAGAGGTTCTGCTGGCTGCACTAAGAGATCGCGTGAGTGTGGCAATCTCGGCTGATGTCACATCACTCGAAATGGTGAGGTCCTCCAATTTCGAAATTATCGAGTCCAACTTCTGGTTGAAGTCGAAGGATGAATTTGACGTGCTCTCCCCAACGGAAGCGGAGCAGTCTTCCTTTGAAGTGTCCACCCTCAGCACCGAGATCACCTGTTTGATTACCCCTTTAGTGCAGGTGTCGAGGGTGAGCTGGTAGGCTAAGGCTGGGGACTTAGAAGGGTCTTACTGTCTGTCTTCTGTACAGGAGACACTGCCAAAGTGGCCTCAGTTACAGGAGATTCCTGCACAGTGGCCTCAGTTACAAGTAGTCCAGTTGCAGAAAGCTCGATTTGCACAGGAGTATTTTTTCCCTCAGTGAGATGGTGGGAGGTGAACAGCTTCCTTAGTTTGTCCAGGGTTTTGGTATAAATCTTCTGGGAACCTGAACTCACTTCCACCCAGAACATTTTGCGACCTGATTTCGTACGCATGGAGGCCTTATTGACCTCAGATACCTCATGCAGGTCGGAAATAATTCCACCAAAGAGATCAGAGGATGCCTCCTCAATATTCTCTGAGGAAACATGGACAGATAGGATTTCCGACAGTTTCCCACAAGTGTCGGTTTTATCCAGCGCAGCAGTATATGTCACAGCTGCATCCTGAATGACCTGAGTGATGCATTGCTCAGCTTTGACAATATACTCCTCCACTGGTTGACCATGGAGGATGTCAACTTTATCAGCAGGGAGCTCCTTCTGAATACTCACATTCTCCTCTGATGGGCATGGGTTGTTGAAGATAATGCTCTCAGTGACCATCTTAGAGGAGGCGAGAGATGAGTCGAGAAGCAGAGATCTGTATATTGTCGAGGTGGACATCTCTGGGTGCTTTATCACAGCAGCCTCCTCCAAAATGGCCGACGGGCCCTGGAGGATGTCAGAGATATCCATGTCCTCAATGGTCTCTACCAGAGACGATAGTAGGTCTCTGGCTGCCAGGTTGGTAGGTCTCTGGTTCTCAAGCTCTGTTTTGATTGCTTGACAGGCAGTTGCCAGAGCAACAACAGAGCGAGAACACAACTGCTTCAAGGTGGAGTCAGAAAAAGATGATGACAGATCTGTCATGGACATGGTGGAGAGTTGACTCTCAGAGACAAATGGGCTGAGTTTGACAGACACCTGTCTGACCAAGTCCCCAGCAAGAGCTCTCATATCTATTACTCCACTAGCTGAGTTGTGGGAGCAGGCACTCTGTGGCCTTGACGGGTTCCTGTTATCCAAAAATCCTGTTATCCAAAAAACCTCAAGTACAAGATCCACAACATCGGATGACACTTCTGTCACTCTGTTGTCGGACAGAAATGTACTTGGATGAATGGTGCCTGCATTCACAGTCCAGTCGCAAATGGAGTTGTTGGACTGACTCTGGACTAGTGGAACTAGACAGGTTTCACTTGGACCTTGGCCAAAGAGCTCTGCCATTTTGAGCAGAACTGATCTTAAGACCTTTGACTTGGAAATGTTCAGCAGTGGGTCGTTGTTGGACAGTCTGGTGGATGGTCTGCTAGCCGATCTGTGAACCACTAGGCTTTGTATTTCTGCCGAAATGGCAGTTAGAAAATAGGTCAAGGGGCTGGACGCTCTCCCCTCATTTCCTCCGTTGGCTTTAGCCTTGATGATGCTATCTATGATGATGACTATGACCTGTCCAGCCAGAGGACCCAAGATGGCCTCAAGCTCCCTCTCTAACTCAAGGGGAGACTTGTGGCCGAGCGCAATATGCTCTATGGCATGGGAATACATCTTAGAAGTCGCCATGCTTAGCATCTCTTGGGCAAACTGTTGACTTGCTGAGATACTTCCAGTCAGCAGAACTAGAGTTCCCTGACTGACACTTCGCATTAGCTCAGCCAATCTGGAGTTGAGAAGGTTTATAACCAACTCGACAATACCCATCATAAACTTGCCGTCCGTTGACATTTTGCTAGGTCTGTATTTCTCCTGTCTACTCCGTTTGGGCAGCGGTACGATGTCACCCTGCGACTGGCCGCTCTGGACCATGTCGAAGACAGAGTCCTCAGAGATGCCAAACACAGATCTCAGTGGTGCTGAGTGTTGTCTGTGTCTCATCTCTCTATCGCCACCCTCAGGTGAGGAGACATATCGCTCTTCGTTCTCACTTAGCAAAGAGGTCATGGACCTGCAGAATGCACAACATAAATTAATAGTATATGGTAACAAAATAAAAAATATGATCCAAGAATTTGGGACACAAACTCAACCTTGTTATTATTATTCAAAGGAAGCATTGTGAACCATCTCAAACCACACTCAGAGCAAACATTAACATTCAGAGTAAACGTTTTAGAGTGGTTGTGTAGTATCTAAGTAGTATTTCTCACTAAGTGGATCTGGAATGGATATTTGTACCTATAACAGGAAATACCTGCAAAAAGAGGAGGGGATAGAGCTAGGTATCTGTGAGAGGAGGGGATAGGGCTAGATACCTGTGAGAGGAGGGGATAGGGCTAGGTACCTGTGAGAGGAGGGGATAGGGCTAGGTACCTGTGAGAGGAGGGGATAGGGCTAGGTACCTGTGAGAGGCGTGGATAGGGGTAGGTACCTGTGAGAGGAGGGGATAGGGCTAGGTACCTGTGAAAGGAGGGGATAGGGCTAGGTACCTTTGAGAGGCGTGGATAGGGGTAGGTACCTGTGAGAGGAGGGGATAGGGCTAGGTACCTTTGAGAGGCGTGGATAGGGGTAGGTACCTGTGAGAGGAGGGGATAGGGGTAGGTACCTGTGAGAGGAGAGGATAGGGCTAGGTACCTTTGAGAGGAGGGGATAGGGCTAGGTACCTGTGAGAGGAGAGGATAGGGCTAGGTACCTTTGAGAGGAGGGGATAGGGCTAGGTACCTGTGAGAGGCATGGATAGGGCTAGGTACCTGTTAGAGGCATGGATAGGGCTAGGTACCTGTGAGAGGCATGGATAAGGCTAGGTACCTGTGAGAGGCGTGGATAGGGCTAGGTACCTGTGAGAGGAGGTGATAGGGCTAGGTACCTGTTAGAGGCATGGATAGGGCTAGGTACCTGTGAGAGGAGGGGATAGGGCTAGGTACCTGTGAGAGGAGGGGATAGGGCTAGGTACCTGTGAGAGGCGTGGATAGGGGTAGGTACCTGTGAGAGGAGGGGATAGGGCTAGGTACCTGTGAGAGGCGTGGATAGGGGTAGGTACCTGTGAGAGGAGGGGATAGGGGTAGGTACCTGTGAGAGGAGGGGATAGGGCTAGGTACCTGTGAGAGGAGGGGATAGGGCTAGGTACCTGTGAGAGGAGGGGATAGGGCTAGGTACCTGTGAGAGGCGTGGATAGGGGTAGGTACCTGTGAGAGGAGGGGATAGGGCTAGGTACCTGTGAAAGGAGGGGATAGGGCTAGGTACCTTTGAGAGGCGTGGATAGGGGTAGGTACCTGTGAGAGGAGGGGATAGGGCTAGGTACCTTTGAGAGGCGTGGATAGGGGTAGGTACCTGTGAGAGGAGGGGATAGGGGTAGGTACCTTTGAGAGGAGGGGATAGGGCTAGGTACCTGTGCGAGGAGAGGATAGGGCTAGGTACCTTTGAGAGGAGCGGATAGGGCTAGGTACCTGTGAGAGGCATGGATAGGGCTAGGTACCTGTTAGAGGCATGGATAGGGCTAGGTACCTGTGAGAGGCGTGGATAAGGCTAGGTACCTGTGAGATGCGTGGATAGGGCTAGGTACCTGTGAGAGGAGGGGATAGGGCTAGGTACCTGTGAGAGGAGGGGAAAGGCGTGGGAGTGCGTGTGCTGCAGGCAGTTCTGGCGCTGGTGCACCTGCTGGGTCCTCCACTACAGCTGAATCTGACGCTGCGGCCAAGAGAGGTCACCTCTCCTGCCTCATTACTTCCTGATCCAGAAGAGTTTGGCGAATCAGAGAGCTCTATCTGCATGGTGAGGTCAAGGGCGGGAACAACCACAGTGGATGTAGACTCCATCACCCATGCTACAATATCCATGCACTTGGCACTAAACTCATGTCTGCTCATCTGCAATGTTAAAAGACCATACAGAGTTAGTTTGTTAAAGGGGCTGCACTGATATAAAATGTAGAACCATTTACTCAAGCTAGTCAATTAAAGCAGTGGTTCAGGATTAAAGGTCCTGCAGGATTTCCACAAATGAATGTTTGGTCCATTTTACCAACATTAACTACTTTAGAGGTGACTATAACTCACCCCGGCACGCATATTCTCACTCAGCAGATTCCAATGGCTGAAAAGTAAATAAATGCAAGTACACAATGAACTACATGACATTACCTCTATTATCTTAGACTATGTTATGGATGGACATTACCTCTATTATTTTAGATTACGTTATGGATGGACATTACCTCTATGATTTTAGATTACGTTATGGATGGACATTACCTCTATTATTTTAGATTACGTTATGGATGGACATTACCTCTATTATTTTAGATTACGTTATGGATGGACATTACCTCTATTATTTTAGATTACGTTATGGATGGACATTACCTCTATTATCTTAGATTACGTTATGGATGGACATTACCTCTATTATCTTAGACTACGTTATGGATGGACCTCTATGGAACTAGGCCACACCCAGACATCCCTGATTGGTTATTTGGTCCGTTGAGTCCTTTGTATTGGCCCGAGACTATGGGAGACTCTCAATCTCCTCGCCTCCTTCTCAAAACCCATTGGATGAGAAGGTCAGAAGGGCGGGACCTCTGGCTTTCTCATCCAATGGGTTTTGAGAAGAGAGGACACGAGGAGTATGCAATTGAGATAGGGAACATATCTAGGGGATGCATGGGGAAGCCAAAGAGCAACTTACTCGTCCTTCATGTCCTGCACAAAGGTGTGTAGGTCTGGGTAGCTTCTCTTTCCCCTGCTGAGGGTGAGGCTGGTCTGGGAAGTTTCATCCTTGTGGGTCACGGTAGTGAAGGTCACCACTGCAGCCTGATGGCGACAACAGAAAGCAGAGTTAGGCTGTAATTCAATTTTGCGTCATTAAAACACAAAATATCTCAATGAAATGTCATACATGTAATAGAAAAATACATCAAATACATCAACTTGTCCGAGAGAGATTTACATGGTTACAAAAACGTCACGCCACTTTTTTCCAAGATGGCGAAGTAGTGCAGTCCTGTTTCTGTCGTGTGTCTGTAAATAGCCTGTAAATACCCTGTTTTTTGTATTTTTCGTACATATTTCCCTATCAGACTTTTCATCCTTCTACAAAATATACTTTCCTGCAACCCGCCTCACTCAATGTGGAACGGATTCTATTATCGACTTACCTTTATCTAGAATCTAGAATCTCCAGTTGAAACTAGCTAGCCAGCTAACTAGCTACTTGCTATTAGCCACAGCTAGCGGTGTTTCACCCAGAACATTGGATTTTTTCCCGCGGGATTAATTTTAATCACTGGACATTGATCACCGGATATTCGGCCAGTCTGCACAGCGCGTTATCGACCCAGAACATATCAGTTTTTCCGCCGGAATCACTGAATCACTGGACCTTTAACTCCGGATTCATCGCTACCAGCTAGCTACCACCAGCCAGCTACAACAAAACGGACGCTGTGGTCTGGCTAATCATCCTGAGCTAGGCCCATCGCCCATCTCCCGGCTATCTACCTCTCTGTCAACCGGACGGGACCACCTAGTGTTGACACGGAGCCCCGCCGATCCTACACGACTGGTCTGCCGACGAAATCGTCTGATGTGGTTACGACGTTAACCACGAAGATTCCATCCATCTGCTAGCCCTGGCCCGCTAGCACACGCTAGCCGTGGCCTCTTACTAGTGCTTCACCACCGGACCTTATGATAACTCAGATATACAGCTGATATCTGCTGGACTGTTCCTTTTTACGGTACTACATCCTGTTTATGTTTAGCCTCAGCCCAAACATGGTTAGTTTATTGTTGTTTCGGTTATTTCTAATTGTACTATATCACTGTAGACCCCCCAGCCTAGCTAAACCTGCCTTAGATAGCTCCTTTGCACCT
This sequence comes from Coregonus lavaretus, assembly GCF_964263955.1. NCBI lineage: Eukaryota > Metazoa > Chordata > Actinopteri > Salmoniformes > Salmonidae > Coregonus > Coregonus lavaretus. The sequence continues at coordinate 33,065 of NW_028165650.1, read as the reverse complement.
TCCCCTATACACGCGGAGACCGACTCAATTGATGACTCCAGCGATGCTATCTCTTTCATTGTTACCCAACGCTTAGGTTTACCTCCACTTTACTCATATCCTTCCATATCCTTGTCTGTACATAATGCCCTGAATCTTTTCTATAACACCCGGAAATCTGCCCCCTTTATTCTATGTACCCAACGCACTAGAAGACCAGTTCTTAAAGCCTTTAGCCGTATCCTTATTCTAGTCCTCCTCTGTTCCTCTGGTGATGTAGAGGCTAACCCAGGCCCTGCAGCCCTCAGTATCACTCCTACTCCCCAGGCGCTATCATTTGATGACTTCTGTAATCGCAAAAGTCTTGGTTTCTTGCACATAAATATCAGAAGTCTACTTCCTAAGTTTGAGTTATTCACTGCGTTAGCACACTCTGCCAACCCTGATGTTCTAGCAGTGTCTGAATCCTGGCTCAGGAAGGCCACCAAAAATTCTGAAATGTCCATCCCCAACTATAACATTTTCCGTCTAGATAGAACTGCCAAAGGGGGTGGAGTTGCAATCTACTGTAGAGATAGCCTGCAGAGCTCTATCATACTATCCAGGTCTGTGCCCAAACAGTTTGAGCTTCTACTTCTAAAAATCCACCTTTCCAGAAATAAGTCTCTCACTGTTGCCGCTTGCTACAGACCCCCCTCAGCCCCCAGCTGTGCCCTGGACACCATATGTGAATTGATTGCCCCCCATTTATCCTCAGAGTTTGTACTGCTTGGTGACCTAAATTGGGATATGCTTAATACCCCAGCCATCCTACAATCCAAGCTAGATGCCCTCAACCTCACGCAAATTATCAACGAACCTACCAGGTACAACCCTAAATCCGTAAACATGGGTACCCTCATAGATATCATCCTGACTAACATACCCTCTAAATACACCTCAGCTGTCTTCAACCAGGATCTCAGCGATCACTGCCTTATTGCCTGCGTCCGTAACGGGTCCGCGGTCAAACGGCCACCCCTCATCACTGTCAAACGCTCCCTAAAACACTTTAGTGAGGAGGCCTTCCTAATTGACCTGGCCCAGGTATCCTGGATGGATATAGATCTCATTCCGTCAGTAGAGGATGCCTGGTTGTTCCTTAAAAGTAATTTCCTCTCAATCTTAAATAAACATGCCCCATTCAAAAAATACAGAACTAAGAACCGATATAGCCCCTGGTTCTCCTCAGACTTGACTGCCCTTGACCAGCACAAAAACATCCTGTGGCGTACAGCATTAGCATCAAATAGCCCCCGCGATATGCAACTTTTCAGGGAAGTTAGGAACCAATATACACAAGCAGTCAGGAAAGCAAAGGCTAACTTTTTCAAACAGAAATTTGCATCCTGTAGCACTAACTCCAAAAAGTTTTGGGACACTGTAAAGTCCATGGAGAATAAGAGCACTTCCTCCCAGCTGCCCACTGCACTGAGGCTAGGAAACACTATCACCACCGATAAATCTACAATAATCGAGAATTTCAACAAGCATTTTGCTACAGCTGGCCATGCTTTCCATCTGGCTACCACTAACCCGGCCACCAACTCTGCACCCTCTGCTGCAACTTGCCCATGCCCCCCCCGCTTCTCCTTCACACAAATTCAGACAGCTGATGTTTTGAAAGCGCTGCAAAATCTGGACCCCTACAAATCAGCTGGGCTAGACAATCTGGACCCTTTCTTTCTAAAACTAGCCGCCGAAATTGTCGCAACCCCTATTACTAGTCTGTTCAACCTCTCTTTCATAACGTCTGAGATCCCCAGAGATTGGAAAGCTGCCGCGGTCATCCCCCTCTTCAAAGGGGGTGACACTCTAGATCCAAACTGCTACAGACCTATATCCATCCTGCCCTGCCTTTCGAAAGTATTCGAAAGCCAAGTTAACAAACAGATCATCGACCATTTCGAATACCACCGTACCTTCTCCGCTATGCAATCCGGTTTCCGAGCTGGTCACGGGTGCACGTCAGCCACGCTCAAGGTCCTAAACGATATTATAACCGCGATTGATAATAGACAGTACTGTGCAGCCGTCTTCATCGACCTGGCCAAGGCTTTCGACTCTGTCAACCACCGCATTCTTATTGGCAGACTAAATAGCCTTGGTTTCTCAAATGACTGCCTCGCCTGGTTCACCAACTACTTCTCAGATAGAGTTCAGTGTGTCAAATCGGAGGGCCTGTTGTCTGGACCTATGGCAGTCTCTATGGGGGTGCCACAGGGTTAAATTCTTGGGCCGACACTTTTCTCCGTGTATATCAATGATGTCGCTCTTGCTGCTGGTGACTCTCAGATCCACCTCTACGCAGACGACACCATTTTGTATACATCTGGCCCTTCATTGGACACTGTGTTAACAAACCTCCAAACGAGCTTCAATGCCATACAACAATCCTTCAGTAGCCTTCAACTGCTCTTAAACACTAGTAAAACTAAATGCATGCTTTTCAATCGAACGCTGCTAGCACCCGCCCACCCAACTAGAATCACCACTCTCGACGGGTCTGACCTAGAGTATGTGGACAACTACAAATATCTAGGTGTCTGGTTAGACTGTAAACTCAACTTCCAGACTCACATAAAGAATCTCCAATCCAAAGTTAAATCTAGAATCGGCTTCCTATTTCGCAACAAAGCCTCCTTCACTCATGCTGCCAAACATGCCCTCGTAAAACTGACTATCCTACCGATCCTTGACTTCGGCGATGTCATTTACAAAATAGCCTCCAACACTCTACTCAGCAAACTGGATGTAGTCTATCACAGTGCCATCCGTTTTGTCTCCAAAGCCCCATACACTACCCACCACTGTGACCTGTACGCTCTTGTTGGCTGGTCCTCACTACATGTTCGTCGTCAAACCCACTGGCTCCAGGCCATCTATAAATCACTGCTAGGCAAATCCCCGCCTTATCTTAGCTCATTGGTCACCATAGCAGCACCCACCCGTAGTCTGCGCTCCAGCAGGTATATCTCACTGGTCATTCCCAAAGCCAACACCTCCTTTGGCCGCCATTCCTTCCAGTTCTCTGCTGCCAATGACTGGAACGAATTGCAAAAATCTCTGAAGCTGGAGACTCTTATCTCCCTCAATAACTTTAAGCATCAGTTGTCAGAGCACCTTACCGATCACTGCACCTGTACACAGCCCATCTGAAATTAGCCCACCCAACTACCTCATCCCTATATTGTTATTTATTTTGCTCTTTTGCACCCCAGTATCTCTATTTGCACATAATCTCTTGCACATCTAGCATTCCAGTGTTAATACTATTGTAATTATTCTGCACTATAGCCTATTTATTGCCTTACCTCCATAACTTGCTACATTTGCACACACTGTATATATATTTTCTGTTGTATTTCTGACTTTATGTTTTTTTACCCCATATGTAACTCTGTGTTGTTTTTATTGCACTACTTTGCTTTATCTTGGCCAGGTCGCAGTTGTAAATGAGAACCTGTTCTCAACTGGCTTACCTGGTTAAATAAAGGTGAAATAAATAAAATAAAAATAAAAATAAAAGCCTACACGAAATACAGCCCTTATTTTATGTGTTTCTAAAATCGCCTATGGGAAAAATTAATGGTGGAAAAACGATTGGAACCATTTCCCTGTTTGACCGCTAGGTTTTATGGGTATTATCACACCTCCACTGTAACACTCTATAGAGGGGTTGGTTGTTTAGCAACAAAACTGGCATGCAACTATGGGGCAAAATAGACAGGGTTTGACTTAGACAACATGTAAACTATATTTAGTCTCTAAATGTTTAATGCAAACATAAATACATTTGAACAATGAACTCGTCTCAAATACATTGTTACAGTTGTTGTTGGTTAGCTAGGTAGCGAATTTTAGTCATTGCATAGACATGATATCAGTCAAAACACCTCAAAACAAGACATGGTATCAATAACACCATACAACGAGCTGAAACATGCCATAGAGCTACGATTCCCCACATGGCAGCTTGTTGTTAGCTGAGGTACAGAATCATAACAAGATACACGACTTCCGGCCATCGATGCGCGAGCATCATTTTCGTGACGTCAGCCAACCCTTCTATGGCTCCTGGTCAAAAGTAGTACACTAGCCTACATAGGGAATAGGGTGCCATTTTGGACGAATTTATGAAGGTGCTGTCATAACCTTTGACCCCCATTTGACCCTACTGTACCTTTAGCCAACTCTCATGACTCCCCGGCCATATACTTTCTAGTTTGATATTACAGCATGAATAGCACATTATTTCATTTGTTAAACAATATTTAATCCACAGTAATTAATATAATTGAAGATTTAAAAATAAATAACATGTCTACCTTGAACTCTTTATTCTCCATCTCCTTGCAAAATCAGCACATTTCCTTGCCAAAATGAACGCGCATCCAGAGCGAAAACAAACGCAATCCTCCAGCACTAGGGAGGATTAGACTGAACTGCTCCAGCGGTTTTTGATCAGTTTCAACATTTATCAGTGATGACGTAACAATGACCTGTACAGATTTGACGCACTTTCGATCTCGTGCTGATGCAACACTCTGTGTTGTTGAAAGCTCATGTATGGAAATCCTGCGAGTTGTAAACAAATGTAGGCTATTGTTGCCCTTAAAACTGTAATGTTGAGGACGCCATGAAAAATAAAATACATAACCCACACCGTTAGGCCAAGGTACATGCAATATTCATCACTTTGCCAATAGACTTCTTGTTCCTTGTTGTATGTAGCCTTTCTTTTGGGATTAGCACCACTGTCACCTAGAAATTGATACTGCGGTTGTCACATAAAACAGATAACCCATAGTTCATTATTAAATAACATAACTCATTTCTTTATTTTATTACTCATAAAATATACAGCAATCTTCAGATACTGAAAGAATTCATGGGAGTTTCGAATTCAGTCACTATTTCATATGTACATGCTAGTTTCATCCTTTTAAAGAAAAAAAAGGACACGAAAAAACCTGTGAACCTCCTGATCCTGATTTGACGAACATAGCATATGTATTGTACATATTTCCAGTTAAAATTATTTTCAAAAAGAGACAAAAACGGGGGTTTGAACAAGCAATCACATAAAAGGATTGAGTGGTTTCATTTTTTTGAAGAAGTTAAGCAAGCAAAACCTGTCAAAATACATTGATTATAAGACCAAGACAAATAATATATATATATTTTTTTCAACAGAAGAAAATCTAAATGCTGCTGTCCTACCATTGGTTTACAGTGTTTCTCCTCTCCAAGGGAGGCATGTTTTCCCCCTCGTATGCCTCGGAATAGTATCAGTGCTTTTCACAAACGTTGTAGTACTTAGTGTGCATCATTGTTTTCGCTCATACAGCTGCCCCTACTCTCCTAACCTCCCCTCAGTAACTAAAGAAGGCACAAAATGATGACATAAATATCACAAGAAAGAATACATGAATTAATAATTTACTTTCTAAAATATTTTCTAGAGGGCAAAGGACAGGTAGGTTTAATAACGCAAATGTAAAAAGTCCTGTCGCTCACATACAAATGCAAAATCTAAATGGCACCCTATTCTTTATAGAGTACACTACTTTTGACCAGAACCCTATGGCCCTGGTCAAAAGTAGTGTACTATAAAGGGAATAGGGTGCCATTGGGGATGGAAATTCTTTGAAATTACTCATGAGAGCAAATACTACGATTCTTTGGTTCCCACAGAGGGTCAGGAGCTTAAGACATGAATGATTTTATTAAAATGTTTGTTCATAAAAAATAAATGATTTCCCCTCCTCCCACATGGATTACAGACAAGAGGCTAGGTGCGTTCTGACTGTCTTAGTGTGCGGATAAACATGACCATCACTCTCATAAAACTTAAATGAAACATCACTCCTTATGTTTTTTCTCAGGCCAAAACGCTCAATCCCATTTCTACTGTCAAAACAGGTTTTGAAAAGGCTTCTTCCACATCTTTTGGTCCATGTCTGTTTTTCACTCAGTGAAGTGCTACTATCCCCTTGGACTACAGGTTATTGCCGTCATAAGGTGTCCGTCTGTCTGTTGGCTGGACAGTTTCTACCGTTTAGGACCTTTGTGGGTAAAGGTAAAGGTGGGGTATAGCAGCAGCAGTTCCTCTGAAGTCCAGTATCTGCTGGAAGGACACCTGGTGGTATGAGAGGATGAGTGTGGCCAGCCAGCCTGTTGTGCCTCCCCCTCTCCCTCCCTCCCTCCCTCCATTTCTCTCTCTCCAACTGCGGGACTCTTAAGGCTCCTGTGCGGACTGTCTCGGCTCGTGCCCTCCCAAAGCTGGCTGTGGTGATTTAAGACACGGTGTGTATGTGTGGATTTGTTTGTGGCCTCTGCCCCACTTCACTGTCCATCCGCCTGCCCTTGGCTCCTCTCCTGGGCAGCGACCACCACCCCCCTCAGTATGTCTTTGAGTCTGAGTCGTTGAGTTCCTCATCCTTGTAGAAGCCTCCATCGTGGTCGCGGTGGCCGATGTTGTTGAAGCTGCAGTAGGAGCTGTGCTCGCTGCGCAGCACGGGCAGGCTGTCGAAGGTCACACTCTTGGAGGGGCTGGTGGTGTAGTGGTTAATGGCACTGAAGGACAGGCTGGGCGCCGGGTTGCAGGGGGACACGGGCATCATGGTGGCCAGGATCAGCGCCAGGCAGTCCGCCACGTCTTTGTTGGGGGCGCAGGCCAAGGCAGGCGTGTAACCTGAGGGGTTCAAACAGAACAGCAGAGGGTCACTTCAGGAGCATCACCGTTTACTATAACACTTTTGGTGAAAAACATGAAATAACACCAGGCTAGGAGATACAAAGTTAAGACAATAACCAAGCAGTGGACTAGAGAGAAACATTTGTGGACACATTGAGAAGAGAAGTACAGAAGAAAACGGTGTTAGCGTTATGGATCTTACCATTCTCATCGACTGCGAGCACACTAGTAGCTCCTGAACCACCACCGTCAGACCATTTCTGGCTGCAACGTGTAACGGCCTGAGGAGAAAGTACCGTCAGATTAGCCAGCAGCAAATGAGGATACCTCCCAAATGCCAGACTATTCCCTATATAGTGCACTTCTTCTAATTCTTCTGGCCCAATTAATACAGCTGAACCATACGTACGTCTGTAAGGCTGCGTTAGTCGAGTTGATGAGGTTCCTGTCTGTAATCTTCTCCAATATCAACAAAGCACTGGTTTCATGCCCCTTTAAAAACCAGAGTCAAACATGTCAGACCAAAATTTCAACCAGAGAGAGCCAACTGTTCAGATGAACGTCATCTTCATGTGGGGATGCTCACCTTACTGCAGGCCAGATGAAGAGCAGTGTTCTTGACTGCATCCTGCAGGGTGAGCTCTGCTTTGGCACTGCTCACCAACAGCTCTGACACAGACAGAGAAACATAAAGAAACTCAATTAGGAAATTAAGCGACTTATTAAAATGTAAAACAGACATGTTGAACTTAAGCCGGCTGGGCGAGGCAAAGCGGAGGAGAGGGGGCTGCGTACCGACAGCGTTGGTTTGTCCGTTCTCAGCAGCCATCATGAGGGAGGTCTTCCCGGAGGCATCGGGGGAGTTGACCTGGGCGTTGTGGCCTAGCAGCAGCTGAAGACACTCCACGTGGTCCGTGAAAGCCGCCGCATGCAGGGGGGTCCTGGAGAGAGAGGAAACTTATTTCACCGATATCATGTAGGACTGTTGTAAACAAGTTTGTTCAATTAACCCTGTTTATACCATAGAAATATAAAATCACTAATAGATGTATTAAAAGTAATCTACAATCCCTCATCCAACCCCAGAGGTCATTTTATTCCCAAGACAACATTATTCTCCAGAAGAAAAGGACTTTGTCATGTGCTGTAGTTACCGGTTCTTGGTGTCAGTGGCGTTGACAATGGCCGGCCCCAGAGTGTCAATCAGCATCTCTGCAGCCCCCTCGTTGTCATTGATCACAGCTCAGTGGAGGGGGCTGAACGAGTTGCCCTCGGTCTTGTGGAAAACCTCCTGTTCCAGCAGCACCTCTACACACGTGTCATGGCCTAGTGGAAGATTGATTCATACCGGAAAAAGATGACGTCGCTGCAGACCACAACAATACTCTCAGAGAAAGCTACACATCTGACAATGGTGAAGTCACAAAATATGTTTTAGCTACAACATATGCTATGTCAATCCCTGACAAAGTCCTGTTTCAGTGTAAGGTCCTCCACTGAGAGTCATAACCCCTAATTCTGTTGTAGTCTTGTTCATTCCCCCACATGGCTCCGTCCACACCAATCGAATGCTTTTCAAGCCACAAGAGGGAGTGAATGAGTGTACACTTCATGGAGGAGAGAACAGAGCTACAGTCCAGTTAGTCAGTACGTACCGTTGTATGTAGGGGTGTAACGATCCATCTACTACATCGATGTATCGATTTATATTCCTATGATCCAACTACATCGATCTGTGCTCGGCGAGTTGGCCTTTTGGACAACATATATCACTCTAACATCGTTTTAAAATGTAATAAATCGATTGTATCGATACTAGGAAATAACCCATTGGATTTAAGCACGTCAGACTTTATATGGATGTTTTTTCTTAGCACTTTTAATGATAAAGGCTTTAAACATTACTCGATTCAGTCTGCCTATCCGTGACGTCATCGCCCCACGCCAGCAGCAGCGCAAAGGCGCAAAGACAACAAAACATAGCATGGCGGACGACAGAGGAGAAGCCGACGAGCGAGAAATTATCAAGCCACCATTGCGGTCCTTACAAGGAACAGGAATCTAGGAAACTTCACCTGCACTGTCCAGTATCCAGGTATTTATTTCAGTCACACTGGTTGAATTTTTGGCTAAAAGGTTACTGAATCGATTTCAAGTCACTGAATCGTTTCGGATCGTATCGTTCTAAATGAACCAATATCGTCCTTGAATCGTATCGACAACCACGAATCTATGGAGGACTAAAAGTGCCACAATTAAATAAATAAATACACCATTAAATAATTACTTAAATGTGTCATTAATTAATTAAAATTAGAATTAAATACATAAATGTGTAATTAAATGTATCATTAATTAATTCAAATACTGATTCATTTTATGTAAAATACATATATAATTATTTCACTATTTACATTTACATTTCATGATCCTGCATTGCAGTGATTCATGAATTACTTAAAACTGTCAAACTGACCCATCAAAGTCAGTGGGCGGGACTAACGCGAATCTAGTCTGATCCATTGCTTTGGTCTGAAGTAGAGTAGGCCAACCTGGATAGAGACAATGGAGGATCTCCGTGAACTTTCCAGGGAGTTGGTTAGAGACATTTTAAACTTAGCAGAGGATGTAGAAGCAGGACCTGCTGACCCAGAGCATGTAGCTAGTAAAGCAGAGGAACTTATTGAAGGTGAATAGCGCCACCCAGTGTATTGGAATGTGTTCAGTAGCTCTGCATCAATCCATTATCCGGAATTGATTTGTCTTGGCTTGATGCAGAGGGTAACCAATCAGGCGTTAGGTTCCGCCTACCAACTTTTGATGGGTCAGTTTGACAGTTTTAAGTAATTCATGAATCACTGCAATGCAGGATCATGAAATGTAAATGTAAATAGTGAAATAATTATATATGTATTTTACATAAAATGAATCGGTATTTGAATTAATTAATGATACATTTAATTACACATTTATGTATTTAATTCTAATTTTAATTAATTAATGACACATTTAAGTAATTATTTAATGGTGTATTTATTTATTTAATTGTGGCACTTTTAGTCCTCCATACGAATCGTGATACAAATCGAATCGTTACACCCCTAGTTGTATGGCCTGCCTAATTCAGGGACATGTTTACGGTGCTGAAGAGAGAAAATCAGAAAAGATCTAGTGTTCCGTTAGTCCAGTACGTACCGTTGTAGCAGGCCCAGTGTAGTGGCGTGTAGCCCTGGTTGTCTGTGATGACGGGGAGGGTCTCCACTGACTGGGCGGCGTGTAGGAGCCCCCCCAGCACCCCGATGTGTCTGGATGCCGCCGCCAGGTGGACAGGGGTCCGCCCCTTACAGCCCCGAACCAGGAAGCTGGCGCTGTGCTGCAGCAGGGCCTCCACACACTCCTCATGACCCGTCAACGCCTGGGAGGAAGGGCGGGGAGACAAGAATGGATTTGAATAACTAATAATCAATGATATAATAATGAATCATCAATTATTACAAATGATGTCTGGAGGCAGGTCCCCCTACAGGGATGAATACACCACTACCCATGGACAACTACTTTTCTGAAGATAATATGTATATTTGAGCCTCCCCGTCTCTTTCTGTGTGTGAGCGTATACAGCCAGCTCTCCTCCTCACCCCTCTGTGTAGCGCTGTTCTGCCCCACTTGTCTTTGGCTTCTACGCTGGCTCCCTTGTTGAGCAGTGAGTACACACAGTCTGTGTGTCCGCTCAGCACCGACAGCATCAGAGGGGTTCTGATACACAAGACAACAAGGTCATATTACAAACTGGTAATAACCAGGCTGAGTCCCAAATGGCAACCTATTCCCTATATGGTACACTACTTTTGACCCGAGCCCATAGGGTTCTGGTTTAAAGTAGTGCACCAAGTAGGGCATAGGGTGCCATTTGGGACGTAGACCTAGTGTCAAAATCTCTTTATTTCAGGAATTGTATCCAAAACCCAATTGACTTACTGTCCATTCCCGTCTTGAACGTCCACTGCACTCTGGAGGTCAGCATTTCCAATCAGCAAACGCAAACACTCCGAATGACCGTTGGTAGCTAGAGGAGGATAAACAGAGAGGATATAAGAATGTGAGATGATTGACCGTTGGTAGCTAGAGGAGGCTAAACAGAGAGGATATAAGAATGTGAGATGATTGACCGTTGGTAGCTAGAGGAGGCTAAACAGAGAGGATATGAGCTGATTGCTGGACGACTATTACCTTCACATGAACAGACAGATTTCTAGAACAGTGGTATTGGTAGATGACATCCTCATGATGTTAACACAGCAGATAATAAAACATTTTGGGGCTGAGGCCCTCGAAGCCTGTCACCTGCTAGCTGTGTACCTGGCTCTGGATAGAAGTCCCCCTGTGCACTGATCTAGGATCAGCTTACCCTCCCCAGATCCTCAGCAATAATGACAAAAAATGACCTTAGATCAGTGTGTAGTGGGCATTTTCACACTATGCTATATAATATCCCTAGAGTGGACATTGGCGTCCTAGCAACATGACCAAACAAATGTCCATCTTGGTAAGGAAAACTTTTGAATTACAGAATCTCTAGGTCTTACGTGATATCCTATGCGTACCTGCAGCGTGGATGGGAGTCCTCTTCAGGGTGAAGTCTTTAACCAGGATGGAGGCTCCCTGGTTGATGAGGACGTCAACACACTCCACATGGCCTTTAAAGGCATTCAGGTCCAGAGGGGTGCGCCCCTGGCTGTTCCTCACGTCTAGATCCAGCAGAGACTGAACCAGGACCTCCATAGCATGGTGGTGGCCGTGGTACGCCTGAATGGAAACAAACACACAGTCTGAAGCAAAGTCCAGTGGTATGCCTGAACAGATATACACTCCTAATATAATCAATGTCCTATAGTAGACCAGTGGTATGCCTGAACAGATATACACTCCTAATATAATCAATGTCCTATAGTAGACCAGTGGTATGCCAGAACAGATATACACTCCTAATATAATCAATGTCCTATAGTAGACCAGTGGTATGCCAGAACAGATATACACTCCTAATATAATCAATGTCCTATAGTAGACCAGTGGTATGCCTGAACAGATATACACTCCTAATATAATCAATGTCCTATAGTAGACCAGTGGTATGCCAGAACAGATATACACTCCTAATATAATCAATGTCCTATAGTAGACCAGTGGTATGCCAGAACAGATATACACTCCTAATATAATCAATGTCCTATAGTAGACCAGTGGTATGCCAGAACAGATATACACTCCTAATATAATCAATGTCCTATAGTAGACCAGTGGTATGCCAGAACAGATATACACTCCTAATATAATCAATGTCCTATAGTAGACCAGTGGTGCGCCTGAACAGAAATACACTCCTAATATAATCAATGTCCTATAGTAGACCAGTGGTGCGCCTGAACAGATATACACTCCTAATATAATCAATGTCCTATAGTAGACCAGTGGTATGCCAGAACAGATATACACTCCTAATATAATCAATGTCCTATAGTAGACCAGTGGTATGCCAGAACAGATATACACTCCTAATATAATCAATGTCCTATAGTAGACCAGTGGTATGCCTGAACAGATATACACTCTTAATATAATCAATGTCCTATAGTAGACCAGTGGTATGCCTGAACAGAAACAGTCCTAGACCTCTAAAGTAGACCAGTGTCTCTCAAATCGGGTGCCCATTTTTTCTCCCGCCCAGCATCAACATCGAAGGTCCCTGCCAAGCGTGAGATTTAGAAACAAACACACTACTACTCCTCTGTTGGAGGTTGATTAACTCAAATGGCAAAATAAGGAAATCATCCTCATCATCACCGTGTCAAAATATGCATGTATTTTACACTAATCAGGAACAGATAGGAACATGGTGTGTGAGTGTCTGGACAATCAACTTTTCGTGGAAAAACAACACCATGCCTGCATCCCAGATAGCACCCTATTTCCCATGTAGTGCAGTACTTTTGATCTGGGCCCATAAGGTTCTGGTCAAAAGTAGTGCACTAAATAGGGAATAGGGTGCCATTTGTCATGTGGCGAGACCCCTACAGGAGTAGGTAGGCTTTACTCACAGCTAAGTGTAGGGGGCTGATGGGAGCTCTGACATCAGAGTCGTTCAGGATGTCTGTCCCTGAGGTTTCCATTAGCTGGGGAAAGACAAGGACGGGCCAGTTTAGACTTGTAACATATTTACTTTGAAGGTTAGTCTAGTAGCATGTTTCATGTTGTAAATCTCAGTGACCAGCCCCTGCAGACATACTGGGGTGTTGCATTCGTATCTTAAACAAGCTAGTGTGAGGAAAAGTAACCAACTGGTACTTACCACATCTAAAGGTGTTTCACTTGCAATCTGGAAAAAGAACATCAAGAGTGACGATGCGGCCACGACAAACATGCAACCACACCTTAAAACCTACTGAATATCAACGTCTGTCCCAAATGGCACCCTATTCCCTATATAGTGCATTACTTTTGACCAGAGCCCTATGGGCCCTACATCCATTTGGGACGCAGACAAAATGGTCTGTGAATGCAGGGCGTCTAGTCCCCTGTGGTTCTGACTCACCAGCTCCAGACAGAGGCGGTGTCCGTACGCAGACGCGTAATGGACTGCGTTGTAGCCCTGATTGTCCCTGATCCCTGGGTTAGCGTCGTTTCGCAGCAAATATTCCAGACACCTAGAGGTCAGAGGTCAAGAGTTCACTAATCATTATACCAACATCAAGACAGACAGATAAGCAAGCAGAGACACTTTCCCAAAGGAGACGTGGCCAAGCTTTCACACTGCAGATTTAACACTAGTATGTATTCAAACACGGCCAACAACATACTCTAGACTACAGTGAAATGTGAAAGGTCATGGCACCACAACATACTCTCCAGACTACAGTGAAATGTGAAAGGTCATGGCACCACAACATACTCTCCAGACTACAGTGAAATGTGAAAGGTCATGGCACCACAACATACTCTCCAGACTACAGTGAAATGTGAAAGGTCATGGCACCACAACATACTCTCCAGACTACAGTGAAATGTGAAAGGTCATGGCACCACAACATACTCTCCAGACTACAGTGAAATGTGAAAGGTCATGGCACCACAACATACTCTCCAGACTACAGTGAAATGTGAAAGGTCATGGCACCACAACATACTCTCCAGACTACAGTGAAATGTGAAAGGTCATGGCACCACAACACACACAACAGTAAGAGAGGTGTGAGACGTACTTTCCGTCTGTGTCGGAGGCAGCAGCGTAGTGGAGCGGGGTGCAACCCCTTTTATCCAGATCGTTCACACTGGCCCCAGACCCCACCAAGGCAAACAGACACTGGTAGTTACAATTGGCTGCCGCATAATGCAGAGGACTCCTAGAAGAACGCACAGAAACCATTCAACATCAACAACAGAAACAACTTATTGGAGCTGTAAAACATTTACATTTTACATTTACGTCATTTAGCAGACACTCTTATCCAGTGCGACTTACAGGAGCAATTAGGGTTAAGTGCCTTGCTGCAGTGCACATAGACACATTTTTCACCTAGTCAGTTAGGGGATTTGAACCAGCAACCTTTCGGTTACTGACCCAACGCTCTTAACCGCTAGGCTACCTGCCGCCCAATATTTCCCATAATAATTCCTATATGCCCCTATACTATATTCCCCATTATCATAAAGATCACATATGAAAGTTATTTGATGCCACAGACAGACCTTCCGAAGCTGTCCTTTCTGTTGAAGTCTGCCCCTGTGTTGAGCAGCAGATTCAGACAGTCCAGGTTCCTGGTAACAAGATATCAAGTTCAGAAAGGCCCTCGTACATCTGAGCTATCAGGTGAATGGTAACAAGATATCAAGTTCAGAAAGGCTCTCGTACATCTGAGCTATCAGGTGGATGGTAACAAGATATCAAGTTCAGAAAGGCTCTCGTACATCTGAGCTATCAGGTGGATGGTAACAAGATATCAAGTTCAGAAAGGCCCTTTCACATCTGAGCTATCAGGTGGATGGTAACAATGAGAACCTTAAAGAAAAGAGAAACCCGTACACTGCTCTTGCTAGTATCACTGTTTTTATAATGCTAATAAAAGCAATAATAAAAAGTGATACTAGCAAGAGCAGTTTGCAGGTTTCTCTTCTCTTTCAAGAAGATATAAAGACAATTTAGACCAGAGCGCAAGTCAATACCACCATGGCATGGAACCACATTATACAGAAATTATACTGCACTAATGATCTATACGATTTTTTTATACTGCTAAACAATGTGAAATGTAAGAGTGTGAATATGTGTTTGTTCTTTCTGGTGGCTTTCCAGTTCATGAACTAAATATTCCTTGGTGTAAAGCCTGGACCAGTCCACTCACCCAACAGCTGCTGCAGCATGTAAACAGGTCCTTCCAAAGTCGTCAGGGGTGTCTATATCAAAGCCTGATGAGAGGAGCTTCCGACAGCAGTCAGAGAACCCACTGAGAGCAGACAGGTGGAGGCGGAACATCCCATGGACGCCTCGCCTGCAACACATTTTTACATTTTAGACTTTAAGCAGACACTCTTATCCAGAGCGACTTACAGTTGATTCAGCTAAGATTGGAAACAGCACCACATCACAGTCCTCATTAAACCCCACAGCAGATCAACACATCAGCATGCTGCAATGCCCTGTCTATCAACCCCCCACACACCACAATGTGTTGAGCATAGTCTCCAAGCGGGAATTCGGTCAATGACAGAATTGCAGATGCATGTTGCATTTTTGCTGGAAACTGTGTGTGTTCTCACTTGGCTGTGTCAGCTCCGTTCGTGATGAGTGTATTGATGAGTAACTCATGGCCGTAGCGAGCAGAGATGTGCAGAGGTGTGTTTCCATTCTTTTCTTCACAGTCGATCTCAGCACCTACAGAACACACACACACACACACACAGACACACACAGACACACACAGACACACACACATACACACACACAGACACACACACACGTCAACCACTTGACCCTAGAGGCCTCATGAAGCTTCATGTTCAACCACATTGCAAGTAACATTGCTCTGTGCCAGTGAATCATGGTTTGAAGACAAAAGACAATGCTGAAGAGCCTACTGGTTCATATATATTCAGTTGAGAGCATTCACAGCGACTCACCATTCTGGATGATGGCTTGAGATCTGGAGAAGCGTCCGTGGATGGCCGTCATGTGGAGGGGGGTCTTTCCATCTTTACTCTGCAGATAGAAAGACAAAGATGGTTCACACGGCAGTCTGTGCTGCTGACCACAGGCAAAATCAAACACGTATTGGAGGAGCGCTTGATGGCATTTAGTTTGCATTGTTAGGCCTATTCCATTGGTATTTGAATGTAGACCAGGGCCAAATACTAAGCCATGTGCTGCGTCAGTGTGTGCGTCCCAAATGGCACCCTATTTATAAGTACACTACTTTTTGAACCAAAGTAGTGTACTTATAAAGGGAACAGGGTGCCATTTGGGACACAGGCAGTGTCATCACGGCTCCTTGCTCTATGGGCCCCTGGTCAAAAGTAGTGCACTACATAGGGAATAGGGTGTTATTTAGTTCAGACACAGTGTTGGTCATCCGGTCTCCTCACCTTGATGTTGACGAGGGCCCCGTTGCCCACCAGCAGCTCCAGGCAGAGCGCCCCATGGCGCGAGGCGGCCGTGAAGTGGAGTGGGGCGAAACCCTTCTCGTACACCTGGTTCACGTTGGCGCCACACTCGATCAGCTCATTCACCACCACATCATGCCCGTTGTAGCATGCCACGTGGAGGGGGGTGTTACCGTACCCATTGGGCTAATTTATCTGGAGGGAGCAAGGGAGGGAAAAGAGTGGAGAGAGAGAGAGAGGGGGGGGGGGGGGAGAGAACAAAACAATACATTCCTGATCAGGTCACTTGGTTCTGAAAACCCCCTGGTCCAACCTCTCTCTCTTCATTACTTGGTTCTGAAAACCCCCTGGTCCAACCTCTCTCTCTTCATTACTTGGTTATGAAAACCCCCTGGTCCAACCTCTCTCTCTTCATTACTTGGTTAGGAAAACCCCCTGGTCCAACCTCTCTCTCTTCATTACTTGGTTCTGAAAAACCCCTGGTCCAACCTCTCTCTCTTCATTACTTGGTTATGAAAACCCCCTGGTCCAACCTCTCTCTCTTCATTACTTGGTTCTGAAAAAACCCTGGTCCAACCTCTCTCTCTTCATTGCTTGGTTATGAAAACCCCCTGGTCCAACCTCTCTCTCTTCATTACTTGGTTCTGAAAAACCCCTGGTCCAACCTCTCTCTCTTCATTACTTGGTTATGAAAAACCCCTGGTCCAACCTCTCTCTCTTCATTACTTGGTTATGAAAACCCCCTGGTCCAACCTCTCTCTCTTCATTACTTGGTTATGAAAACCCCCTGGTCCAACCTCTCTCTCTTCATTACTTGGTTATGAAAACCCCCTGGTCCAACCTCTCTCTCTTCATTACTTGGTTCTGAAAACCCCCTGGTCCAACCTCTCTCTCTTCATTACTTGGTTATGAAAACCCCCTGGTCCAACCTCTCTCTCTTCATTACTTGGTTCTGAAAAACCCCTGGTCCAACCTCTCTCTCTTCATTACTTGGTTATGAAAACCCCCTGGTCCAACCTCTCTCTCTTCATTACTTGGTTCTGAAAACCCCCTGGTCCAACCTCTCTCTCTTCATTACTTGGTTATGAAAACCCCCTGGTCCAACCTCTCTCTCTTCATTACTTGGTTCTGAAACCCCCCTGGTCCAACCTCTCTCTCTTCATTACTTGGTTATGAAAACCCCCTGGTCCAACCTCTCTCTCTTCATCACTTGGTTATGAAAACCCCTTGGTCCAACCTCTCTCTCTTCATTACTAAGCTAGCTAGCTAACTCACCTCCTGGATTAGCTGGTGAGTTGCTAATAGCAACGGTTGCAACTAAAAACAATATCCTTTTAGCCAGCTACATTCGTTCGCAGCGACGCCGTTTTTCAAACAAAGTCAACACAGTAGCCATTGCTAGCCAGCCAACACTACCAGCAGGCTGTGGTAGCTAAATACAATATCTTTGTGCTAGCTACCCAACGTTTAATCGTTGCTGCGTTATGAAAGGTAAGCTTGGCTTCTTATATGGTGTTGAGTTAAGCTTAAACCATGTATTTAGATTGTAGGTAGGTATTGTAGTTTGGTATTATAGGTAGCTTACTCAGGTAGTTATTGAAGGTTATTGTAGGTAATTATTGTAGGTAAGGACTGTATTCGGCGGACTCCGGCGAAGCACGAGGCTAGCCTACCCACTACTTGGACCAACAAAGCTAGCTAGCTAGCTAGCGGGTAGCTACTGGTAACTCTTTGCAACTATGGTTAATTGTTTCCAATGTTATTTCATGGTTAAGAGTACCTGTGATTGAGCCAGCTAGCTGCTACCATTCAGCTGTTTTTCTAACCTCATCCGAGGCATTAACGTTAGGTGGTTGGTAGCTGCTGTACTTAATTATAGCTACTGATAACAGTCTGCTGTAGTTTACAACAATTCTAATTTCTAAAGTGGAAGTTGGGAGAGTTTTACTCGGGTGGTTCAGTGAAACAATTATAGTTTCTGAGGTGGAAGTTGGGAGAGTTATATATATATATTTTTTTTTGGTGAGGGAGGCCTGCTCTCTCCTTTCCCTGATGTTTAGTTCATTTCATCCCGATCTCCTCTGCATTATTGTAGCCATCTGCTGCAGCCTGTCAACTATGCCTCTGCCTATCCCTGTTCTCTCCTCTCCGCACAGGCTACACAAACGCCCCACACCGCGTGGCTGCTGCCTCTCTAACCTGGTGGTCCCTGCACGCACCACACACCTCAGGCAGCCTCTGGAACTGCCGTTCTGCCGCCAACAAGGCTGACTTCATCCCAGCCTATGCCACCCTCCAGTCCCTCGACTTCCTGGCACTGACGGAAACATGGATTACCACTGAAAACACTGCTACTCCTACTGCCCTCTCCTCGTCTGACCATGTGTTCTCGCATACCCCGAGAGCATCTGGTCAGAGGGGTGGTGGCACAGGAATCCTCATCTCTCCCAAGTGGTCATTCTCAATTTTTCCCCTAACCCATCTGTCTATCTCCTCATTTGAATTCCACGCTGTCACAGTCACTAGCCCATTTAAGCTTAATATCCTTGTCATCTATCGCCCTCCAGGTTCCCTTGGAGAGTTCATCAATGAGCTTGACGCCTTGATAAGTTCCTTTCCTGAGGATGGCTCACCCTTCACAGTTTTGGGGGATTTCAACCTCCCCACGTCTACATTTGACTCATTTCTCTCTGCCTCCTTCTTTCCACTCCTCTCCTCTTTTGACCTCACCCTCTCACCATCCCCCCCCACTCACAAGGCAGGCAATACGCTTGACTTCATCTTTACTAGATGTTGCTCTTCTACTAATCTCACTGCAACTCCCCTCCATGTCTCCGACCACTACTTTGTATCCTTTTCTCTCTCGCTCTCCTCCAACACTACTCACTCTGCCCCTACACAGATGGTAACGCGCCGCCGCAACCTTCGCTCTCTCTCTCCCACTACTCTCTCCTCTTCCATCCTATCATCTCTTCCCTCTGCTCAATCCTTCTCCCTCCAATCTCCTGATTCTGCCTCCTCAACCCTCCTCTCCTCCCTTTCTGCATCCTTTGACTCCCTGTGTCCCCTATCCTCCCGGCCGGCTCGGTCCTCCCCTCCAGCTCTGTGGCTTGATGACTCATTGCGAGCTCACAGAACAGAGCTCCGGGCAGCTGAGCGGAAATGGAAGAAAACTAGACTCCCTGCCGACCTGGCATCTTTTCACTCCCTCCTCTCTACATTTTCTTCATCTGTTTCTGCTGCTAAGGCCACTTTCTACCACTCTAAATTCCAAGCATCTGCCTCTAACCCTAGGAAGCTCTTTGCCACATTCTCCTCACTGCTGAATCCCCCCCCCCCCCCCCCCCCCTCTCTGTGGATGACTTTGTCAACCACTTTGAAAAAAAGGTTGACGACATCCGATCCTCGTTTGTTAAGTCTAATGACACTGCTGGTCCTGCTCACACTGCCCTACCCTATGCTTTGACTTCTTTCTCCCCTCTCTCTCCAGATAAAATCTTGCGACTAGTGACTGCAGGCCGCCCAACAACCTGCCCGCTTGACCCCATCCCCTCCTCTCTTCTCCAGACCATCTCCGGTGACCTTCTCCCCTACCTCACCTCGCTGATCAACTCATCCTTGACCGCTGGCCATGTCCCTTCCGTCTTCAAGAGAGCGAGAGTTGCACCCCTTCTCAAAAAACCAACACTCGATCCCACTGATGTCAACAACTACAGACCAGTATCCCTTCTTTCTTTTCTTTCCAAAACTATTGAGCGTGCCGTCTTTAGCCAACTCTCTTGCTATCTCTCTCAGAATGACCTTCTTGATCCAAACCAGTCAGGTTTCAGGACTGGTCATTCAACTGAGACTGCTCTTCTCTGTGTCACGGAGGCTCTCCGCACTGCTAAAGCTAACTCTCTCTCCTCTGCTCTTGTCCTCCTAGACCTGTCTGCTGCCTTTGATACAGTGAACCATCAGATCCTCCTCTCCACCCTCTCCGAGCTGGGCATCTCCGGCGCGGCTCACTCCTGGATTGCGTCCTACCTGACCGGTCGCTCCTACCAAGTGGCGTGGCGAGAAGCTGTCTCCGCACCACGTGCTCTCACCACTGGTGTCCCCCAGGGCTCAGTTCTAGGCCCTCTCCTTTTCTCCCTATACACCAAGTCACTTGGCTCTGTCATATCCTCACATGGCCTCTCCTATCATTGCTACGCTGACGATACACAACTAATCTTCTCCTTTCCCCCTTCTGATAACCAGGTGGCGAATCGCATCTCTGCATGTCTGGCCGACATATCAGTATGGATGACGGATCACCACCTCAAGCTGAACCCTGGCAAGACGGAGCTACTCTTCCTCCCGGGGAAGGACTGCCCGTTCCATGATCTCGCATTCACGGTTGACAACTCCGTTGTGTCCTCCTCCCAGAGTGCGAAGAGCCTTGGCGTGACCCTGGACAACACCCTGTCGTTCTCCGCCAACATCAAGGCGGTGACCCGATCCTGCAGGTTCATGCTCTACAACATTCGGAGAGTACGACCCTGCCTTACACAGGAAGCGGCACAGGTCCTAATCCAGGCACTTGTCATCTCCCGTCTGGATTACTGCAACTCGCTGTTGGCTGGGCTCCCTGCCTGTGCCATTAAACCCCTACAACTAATCCAGAATGCCGCAGCCCGTCTGGTGTTCAACCTTCCCAAGTTCTCTCACGTCACCCCCCTCCTCCGCACACTCCACTGGCTTCCAGTTGAAGCTCGCATCCGTTACAAGACCATGGTGCTTGCCTATGGAGCAGTGAGGGGAACGGCACCTCCGTACCTTCAGGCTCTGATCAGTCCTTACACCCAGGCGAGGGCATTGCGTTCATCCACCTCTGGCCTGCTGGCTCCCCTTCCTCTGCGGAAGCATAGTTCCCGCTCAGCCCAGTCAAAGCTGTTCGCTGCTCTGGCACCCCAATGGTGGAACAAGCTCCCTCACGACGCCAGGACAGCGGAGTCACTCACCACCTTCCGGAGACATTTGAAACCCCACCTCTTTAAGGAACACCTGGGATAGGATAAAGTAATCCTTCTACC
This sequence comes from Coregonus lavaretus, assembly GCF_964263955.1. Classification (NCBI taxonomy): domain Eukaryota; kingdom Metazoa; phylum Chordata; class Actinopteri; order Salmoniformes; family Salmonidae; genus Coregonus; species Coregonus lavaretus. The sequence goes on along the minus strand of NW_028165650.1, from coordinate 11,636 downwards.
CCCCCCCCCCCCCCCCCCAAAAAAAAAAAAAAAAAAAAAAAAGTATAATTGTAAAGTGGTTATCCCACTGGCTATAGGGTGTTTGTAGTCGCTCTGGATAAGAGCATCTGCTAAATGACGTAAATGTGCCCTTGAGCAAGGCACTTAACCCTAATTGCTCCTGTAAGTCGCTCTGGATAAGAGCGTCTGCTAAATGACTAAAATGTAAATGTAAATTACTTGGTTATGAAAAACCCCTGGTCCAACCTCTCTCTCTTCATTACTTGGTTCTGAAAACCCCCTGGTCCAACCTCTCTCTCTTCATTACTTGGTTATGAAAACCCCCTGGTCCAACCTCTCTCTCTTCATTACTTGGTTATGAAAACCCCCTGGTCCAACCTCTCTCTCTTCATTACCTGGTTATGAAAACCCCCTGGTCCAACCTCTCTCTTCATTACTTGGTTCTGAAAACCCCCTGGTCCAACCTCTCTCTCTTCATTACTTGGTTATGAAACCCCCTGGTCCAACCTCTCTCTCTTCATTACTTGGTTATGAAAACCCCCCTGGTCCAACCTCTCTCTCTCTTCATTACTTGGTTATGAAAACCCCCTGGTCCAAATCACTGGCTCTAACCTCTCTCTCTTCATTACTATTATGAAAACCCCCTACACATTTGAATGCGTGTTGACTCACATCCACACCAAGGTCCAGGAGGTACTTGACCACACTGATCATTCCACTGGAGGCTGCAGAGTGGAGAGGGGTGTAGGCCTTCTTGTTTTTACAGGACACCTCTGATCCATGAGAGGCCAGCAGTTTCACCACCTCAATGTGCCCTATGGTAGAGAGAGAGGGGGAGGGAATAAATAGAGAGAGAGAGAGAGAGAGAGAGAGAGAGAGAGAGAGAGATGAGAGAGAGAGAGAGAAGAGAGAGAGAGAGAGAGAGAGAGAGAGAGAGAGAGAGAGAGAGAGAGAGAGAGAGAGAGAGAGAGAGAGAGAGAGAGAGAGAGAGAGAGAGAGAGAGAGAGAGAGAGAGGGGAGGGAGATAGTAAGGGGGTTAAGAGAGAAACAGAGATACAAACACAGAGAGATAGGCAGAGAGAGGGAGAGATAGATTAGTTTACAGTGGTACACAGCACCATAAGCAACACCTACATCATGTTAGTACAACTGAAAACATCTAATCAACCTACTTAGTACATGATTCTGACATAATAACACACTAGACGTGGCTCATACAGCTGAGCTGTGAGACTAACACACAGTCCATTCATTCATTCATTCATTGGTATAAAGGACATTAGTCAGAATGTAAATGATGTGGTAAACTCATCACCCATGTAAGCAGCCCAGTGGATTGCTCGGCGATCCTTCTTGTCAAAGGCATTAATGTTGGCTCCTCTGGAGAGAAGCAGCCTCACCATCTAACAGGGAGAGGAGAGAGAAACAAAACACAGGTTGAGGAAAACTAAACAGCAAAATCCGCTAAATCTGGCTTCAAAGCCTTCCCTTTTAAAATTATATATTTTGTATTCACAATGAATGAAAGATAACATGTAAAGACATGGTACATTTCCTCCCCTTTTAGTCCCCCTTTGACCTCCCCCTCCCCCCCAGAATGCCTCCAAACACATTTAAAAAGAAAGGGAAAGTAATTGAGTTACATGTCAGAAAACAAAACAAAAGTATACAACAACGTTACTTCAAGCAAAAATGTAATAGCCTAACAATTTCAGGTGATTAAGTGATTTTATAGGCCTATATAGCAGTAATCTCAAGGTGGGGCCAAGAGTACTAATCTGGAGGAAGTGTTTGGAGCTGTTCAAAATAGGATATCATCGGGTCCAGGAGGAATAAAATGAGTTGGTTGACCCTCGAATGGTAACTTCATTTTTTTCTCATTTTAGGAACAGCTTCAGATCTTTGAGCCAAAGAGAGGCTAAGGGAGGATTGATAGATTTCCAATCCAATAAAAATCCTTCTGCGGGCTAACATGGAGGCAAAGGCAATGGCATCTAGCTGTCTATTGGTCAGAGAAGGATTGTTGTTTGGTACTCCAAAAATAGCAATTTCTGCACTAGGCTGCAACTTTATATCAAATGCTTCAGAAAGGGTTTTAAATAGTGGACAAATAATCTGCCAGACGGGGACAGGACCAGAACATGTGGGTCAAGTCCGCCAAGGAGCTTTTACACTGTCACATGTACCATCAATATTTGGGTAGAATTTGGACAATCTGGCCTTACTGAAATGGATTACGGTAAAGTACCTTAAACTGTATAAGGCTGAGCCGGGCACAAGAGGAGCTTCCATTTACCCTCAGTAAGGCATTTCACACTCAGATCGGATTTTATTAAAAGCCTCCTCTGAACAAACTCAAGCATACAACTAGGGCTGTGATGGTCATGGAACTTCAGGTGTCGGTGATTGGCGTGTCTTATGTACGTGGTCATCGACAAAACTGACAGCTGACAGGGGGGGCGGGACGGACATTAGCAAAGGAAAACATTAGCGCGTTTAGGCCAGTCTTGCTCTCAAGTTTGGGGAAGCTAATTTTCTCCATGAAAAATATCAAGCATTCCATGCATCATCACATTTGCAAACTTATTAAAAAAAAAAAAATTGTTCACCTTTATTTAACCAGGTAAGCCAGTTGAGAACAAGTTCTCATTTACAACTGCGACCTGGCCAAGATAAAGCAAAGCAGTGCAATAAAAACAACACAGAGTTACATTTGGGGTAAAAAACATAAAGTCAAAAATACAACAGAAAATATATATACAGTGTGTGCAAATGTAGCAAGTTATGGAGGTAAGGCAATAAATAGGCTATAGTGCAAAATAATTACAATAGTATTAACACTGGAATGCTAGATGTGCAAGAGATTATGTGCAAATAGAGATACCGGGGTGCAAAAGAGCAAAATAAATAACAATATAGGGATGAGGTAGTTGGGTGGGCTAATTTCAGATGGGCTGTGTACAGGTGCAGTGATCGGTAAGGTGCTCTGACAACTGATGCTTAAAGTTAGTGAGGGAGATAAGAGTCTCCAGCTTCAGAGATTTTTGCAATTCGTTCCAGTCATTGGCAGCAGAGAACTGGAAGGAATGGCGGCCAAAGGAGGTGTTGGCTTTGGGAATGACCAGTGAGATATACCTGCTGGAGCGCAGACTACGGGTGGGTGCTGCTATGGTGACCAATGAGCTAAGATAAGGCGGGGATTTGCCTAGCAGTGATTTATAGATGGCCTGGAGCCAGTGGGTTTGACGACGAACATGTAGTGAGGACCAGCCAACAAGAGCGTACAGGTCACAGTGGTGGGTAGTGTATGGGGCTTTGGAGACAAAACGGATGGCACTGTGATAGACTACATCCAGTTTGCTGAGTAGAGTGTTGGAGGCTATTTTGTAAATGACATCGCCGAAGTCAAGGATCGGTAGGATAGTCAGTTTTACGAGGGCATGTTTGGCAGCATGAGTGAAGGAGGCTTTGTTTGCGAAATAGGAAGCCGATTCTAGATTTAACTTTGGATTGGAGATTCTTTATGTGAGTCTGGAAGGAGAGTTTACAGTCTAAACAGACACCTAGGTATTTGTAGTTGTCCACATACTCTAGGTCATACCCGTCGAGAGTGGTGATTCTAGTCGGGTGGGCGGGTGCCAGCAGCGTTCGATTGAAAAGCATACATTTAGTTTTACTAGTGTTTAAGAGCAGTTGGAGGCTACTGAAGGAGTGTTGTATGGCATTGAAGCTCGTTTGGAGGTTTGTTAACACAGTGTCCAATGAAGGGCCAGATGTATACAAAATGGTGTCGTCTGCGTAGAGGTGGATCTGAGAGTCACCAGCAGCAAGAGCGACATCATTGATATACACGGAGAAAAGTGTCGGCCCAAGAATTGAACCCTGTGGCACCCCCATAGAGACTGCCATAGGTCCAGACAACAGGCCCTCCGATTTGACACACTGAACTCTATCTGAGAAGTAGTTGGTGAACCAGGCGAGGCAGTCATTTGAGAAACCAAGGCTATTTAGTCTGCCAATAAGAATGCGGTGGTTGACAGAGTCGAAAGCCTTGGCCAGGTCGATGAAGACGGCTGCACAGTACTGTCTATTATCAATTGCGGTTATAATATCGTTTAGGACCTTGAGCGTGGCTGAAGTGCACCCATGACCAGCTCGGAACTTATGTAAAATAGCTGACTATTCCTAATGTGATTAGTAAATTGGATAGTCATAATTTAGGCTAATAATATAACTCAATCACAGGCTGTTCAATGCAGCGGGTGGTGGAGTAGGTTTCTTTTCACTGGAAAAATGTGGCCTTTTATTATTTTAAAATCACGCAATTCTACTACACTTTATATGACTAGAGAGATTAGCAGAATCTTTTTCAACACGACTTTCAAGTGGCACTGACCCAGTGATAAAGACAGTGAATATGCACACTCACCGGGGATATAGCCGATGCCAATAATACTGTTCCCTCAATTAAGTTGAGGATTTTGATCATTAAAAAGACATTAGTATTTTCATCTTCTTCTCTTTGAAGCAATAAGCCAATTGCTTTCCAAACTGTTTTCCCTCCATTGTATTTTGAAAAATTGCGATATGCCTGGTTGAGCCTCTCTTTCACTGACATTCACAACTCAACAGTCATCTATTTGGAAGCCTATTCGCCGCACCCGCTGCCTTCCGACAGGCTACGCGATTTAAAACAATCCAGAAGAAGCTAATGATCATGCTTTCTGGTATAGTATACACACGTAACATGTAGGATTCCCAGAATATGTTCTATATTCTCATTATTAACTCATTATAATCAATGGTTTAATTAGAGTATGATTGGCTAAATAAAACAATGGGCCTATGGTAATGCAACATTAAGTGATTCAAGGAAACTAGCCTATTTTGTTTGTTTATTTGCTCGGGCATCTGAATTACAATTATTCATGAACAATAATTTTGCATAGCTTATTCTTTTAACATTGAATAGCCTATAAATGGTTATTACAGCTTAGTTATTAAAACTTAATTTCTCACAAGAATGAGGTTGTGAATTGGGAGGTTCAGCTCGGTCTGGGCCTTACTAGGTCCCTCTTTTAAATCGCCAGCTCTGCTAAAAAGTGCCCACCAGAGTTCTACATAGGCCTAGAACACGGCCTGTGCTCTGGCTTCACATTGATGGTGACAGCGAGATGGAGATTGTGGCCAAAGCAATTTAGCCAAGGCCAGTTCAGTTGCCTCACTTCAGCCACAATGTTGGCCCTGTTGTCTGTGGCGATACAGGACATTAGATTTTCGTCAAGGGCCCAGTCAAGGAATTCCGGAATGTAGGTTGTTTCCAAACAGTTGGATTTCAGTGTCCAGTCTTTCGTCAGATAGTGCACTGTTAGGTTCATGTAAGGAGTCATATTTACACTTGACCACATGTCCATATTCAGTGCAAAAATAAACAAATCTACGTCCTTTAGCTCTGCCTTGTCACGGTGCTGTGTATGGGTGTGGTGTAGAATCAGGCGCAGGCAGCAGAGGGTAAGTCCAACAAGACTTTACTGAGCACGAAAATTAATCCAAAACAGCCCGGAGGCAAAAGACGCACACAGGCGTAAAATACAAGCGCACACACAGGTGCGTAAATCTCTCCTCACAAAACGAGGAGGAAGCTCAGGAAAAATAGCGTACCGACACGGGTAGCGCAACCACGACACGAACAATCACACACAACACAAACCTAACAACAAGGGAACTAAATAGGGTGCTAAATGAGACCTAACACAAAACAGGTGTGACTAACAGACAAAACCAAACAAACAAGAAACATCGAGCGGTGGCAGCTAGAACTCCGGAGACGACGACCGGCGAAACCTGCCCGAACAAGGAGGAGGAGCCGCCTCGGCCGAAACCGTGACATGCCTGAACCTCCCCCTTCACCTTGTTGAACAAGGTAGGGACCGCTGTTTGAGACAAATACTTTCTCCCCGGTAACTCGTATAGTCTGTCAAATTTCCAGAGCATTTATTTGAAGGCGGGTTTCTCCACCGTTCGTAAAGGCACCATTCCTATGACTAAATAACGAGTTCCAGTGTCTGGCAGTGCTCGCCACTTATCGGTGTCCCGTTTGTGGTGCTGGAATTCTTAGTAGGTAGCCTATGGGTTTTGCGCATATTCTGCAAACAGGCTGGCCAAGTCATCTGGTTCTCCATCGTCGTTAGGTGTGAAACTGAAATGTGCCCAAACAGGTTGTTATGTTTTTTTTTTTGCTATGAGAGCCATCTTTTTCACCTCACTCCTCTGATCTACTGTAACAATGAAAAAGGTCAGAGGTGAAGGTCAGAGGTCAGAGGCTACCCACCCACCCCCAGCCTGTAGGCTATAGATCTAGAGGTACTATAGTTACCCCCGGTCCCCACTTTTCACCTCACCCCCCCCCCCCCCCCCCCTCTTCAATTAACCTGAATTGACCTTCAAAGATTCTCTCCTATTCGCGCATAGAGCAGATTTGGTGATTGCGGTGCATCAAAAGATAGTCCATCTATTAAACTGTCTATATCTCCTCCAACTAAGTCAGCAAAACAATACCATATAATCAATAGTTAACACTCCCGCTATGGATAAAGTATATCTACATTAAAATAAAGGTGATAAAACATTTTATGGAGAGAAAATCATACTTCTTTTTGGTTTTGACGGTAATTTTATTTTCATGGTGTTCTTCATCCAAAACCGTCAATGTCACGGTTATCCAATTACCGTCACAGCCCTACATTCAACCATTGTAAGTAATCGGATGCACAGTAAGCTCAACATGGGGATAGGAAAGGTATAAAGTGTAGACTACAGTGTGTAATCATGTCCATGCTAATTGCTAACCTCCTGGTGTCCACTGAAGGCTGCATGGTGCAGCGCCGTGCGCCCGGCCCGGTCTGACACGTTCACGTTGCTGAGGAGAGGGACCAGGGCCTCGGCCCAGCGGACTGCCTTATTGGCCGCAGCGATGTGGAGCGGCGTTTGCCAGTTCTTGTCCCTGGCGTTCACATCAGCAGAGTGTTTCAATAACACCTGGACAGCCTCCTACAGGAACACAGTTCAAATAATAATAATAATATGCCATTAACAGACGCTTTTATCCAAAGCGACTTACAGTCGTGCGTGCATACATTTTTGTGTATGGGTGGTCCCGGGGATCGAACTCACTACCTTGGCGTTACAAGCGCCGTGCTCTACCAGCTGAGCTACAGAGGACCACAGTCCAAAGTTGAACAAATCATGTTCAACTTTGTTTAAAGTGCATTTAAAAATCACAACACACTTAACAGTCAAACACATATGCACAGGAGTGTGTGTGAGGGCTGACAGTATCAGTACACGTACCTCACTGCAGGAAGCCAAGGCCCGGTGCAGAGGAGTGAGCCACTTGTTGTCTTTGGCATTTACTCTGGCTCCTGGGACACAGACAGAAAAACAGGTGACAGACCGACAGGGGGACAGACCGACAGGGGACACATTCAGTGCCTAACAACACACTATACAATACAAGTAAAATGATATACAACATAATTCTGACAAAATAAATGACATACCTGTACACGAAGAGACAACACACAATAGCTTAGCCCTTGGTGCAGCCACAGCTCTCGGGCACCTGCGTGAGCACATAGAAACTCACTGTCTAATCAGAGACTTCAACACATTAGTTCCCACAATGAGTTCATCAACCTGCCCATCAACAATAAGCACTGGGACTACATAACAGAAGCCATAAAGTTGAATTTTTAAGTCACACATGCCCACTGGGCTAGTTTGTTCCCACCACAACCCACCAGGATGATGTCTGAAGGAGCTAGAAAGTTCCCCTCTACCACTCCTGCCTCCCTCAACCGAGGTACAATATCTGCGCGCAGAGTAGTAGCCATGGACCCACTATCTAACATCCCCTTCAGCTCAACTTTATCCTGTACTAGCACAGTGGTGTAAAACAAACTGTCATTCTGAGTAATTCTCATTGTGTTCTGAAAAATGACTGTGTTGTTCTTGGGTACTGACTCACAAAAGTAAGAATAAACAGATTGGATATCATCATCAGTGGAGGAAAAATAAGAATGCCCCACATTGCCCTCCTCAGAACGGAGGCTTTCTAGTTTTCCTGAGACCTGCCAGTCTGTCCACATCCAGGGTTCTGTCGCTGCCCAGCCTCACTACAGTCAAAGCTCATGTGGCCCGGAGAAAAGCACTTGACGCACAGCTGGTGCATCTGACAGTGAGCTTTGGTCCAGTGATTAGTGCTTCCACAGTCAGCGCACTCATGCTGACGTTTGTGGAACTGTTTACGGGGCCCTCTACATTTAACATGTTTAAGTCATTTAGCAGACGCTTTTATCCAGAGCGACTTACAGTTAGTGCATACGTTATTTTTATTTTTTCATACCCCCCGTGGGAATCGAACCCACAACCCTGGCGTTGCAAACACCATGCACTACGAACTGAGCCGGCCATTCCCTCCATTACCCTAGGCGACGCTGGTCCAATTGTGCGCCGCCCCATGGGTCTCCCGGTCGCGGCCGGCTACGACAGAGCCTGGATTCAAACCAGGATCTCTAGTGGCACAGCTAGCACTGCGATGTAGTGCCTTAGACCACTGTGCCACTCACAGACTGAGTATTGCTGAGTATTGCTGACCAGAGCCTTCTCTAACAAAGTCAAAATTTTCTTTAATGTCCCACCCTCAGATACAGATGATGCCTGGTCTGGTTCACGGCCACATTGAGAAAAAGATGACACATTAGGTCTTTTCACAGGACCCACTCCCTCCTGAGGGCAGTCAAAAACAGCAGCAACCTGCTGTGAAAGTTGTGTTCTACATGCTTTACGTTCCCTTAACAGTTCATCCAACCGATCCTGTACCTCACTGGCTGTCCAGTCACGAATGGGTTTGCTCTTGAACACTTGGGCCAACTCTTTATCAGGACAGTTGCGTACAAACATGACTGCCAACTCTGAGCACTGATTGGGTAAGGTCCTGCCCTCACTCACAAGGTACTGTTCGGCTGCCTCTGCAGCTTTGTTAAGCCTAATCCAGAAATCTATTGGACCCTCATTAGCATATGGTTTGATTGAATAGAAATCAGCTAATGGCATACCTGAGCAGACAGTATCCCCAAAGTGTTGCTTGAAAACACTGAACACCGCCTTAACATCTGTGACAACAAGGTTGTTACGCTTCCAGACTTTGGTCACATCCCGTGCTCTCCCCATGAGCCTAGACATCACCTCCCCAACATTCCCAGACCCAGTGTAACCCCTCTTCTCTAGGTAGACTTCCATTAACTCCTCCCACTCCAGGACAGAGTACTTATCTGAGCCATCACCCCTAAAAAGAGGTGGAGCACTAACATCTGACTTCACAACCAGATTCAGCTTGGACGCATCAATAAAGGTTGACCCACACTGCTCAGGCAGGGGAAACTGCTGGGGTTGGTGAGGGGGACGGGCAGGAGAAAGACTTGAAACCCCAGGCTGCAGTAAACTCGCTCTGATAGATTCTCCTATCTCTGAACCAATCTGCTTAATAAGGTCACTAAGCTGACTCGGAGGCGTCCCATTATCACCGAGTACTGTGGATGATGGTACATCAAAAGACAGAGGTGGGATACCCTGGTCAGGTGGAACAAACAGCCTACCCCTCCCAGTGCTTGCAAACTCAGGACTAGCAAACGCTCTACTCCCAGGAGCTGAATGTACAATTGGTGTAAATGGAAGGACACCCCTCCCTCTACCCACACTAAAATCCACAGCATAACACGTCTTATGGATTTGAGAATCTTCCATGGCTCAACAGAGCACTAAAATACAATGTAATTTAGTGCATTCAAATACCAAAAAAAATTAATGCAATAAACAAATTCATCCAAAACATACAAATAAGCACGAATACCTGTATCTAATGAATATGCTACATTCACTTTCACTGTTTACAGTATATATTCACTTACAGTAAGCCATCAACAAATTCACATGCGCAGGTCGTGCACCTCATCCACATGCACAGCTCCGGCGGTCGGCTTGCCACAGGACACTGCCACAACTGGAATTCTGATGGTTGGATAATTTTTATTCGACCTGCACACGAAGAGACAACACACAATATGTTAGCTCTTGGTGCAGCCACAGCTCTCGGGCACCTTGCTAGTTGAAGGTCAGGCAAAAATGAACAGGTGCTGCATGCACACATTCAGTGCCTAACAACACACTATACAATACAAGTAAAATGATATACAACATAATTCTGACAAAAATAAATGACATACCTGTACACGAAGAGACAACACACAATAGCTTAGCCCTTGGTGCAGCCACAGCTCTCGGGCACCTGCGTGAGCACATAGAAACTCACTCAAACACTGACCCAAATACTCCCGAGTTACAATAGGTACCCTAATTAGCGAGCTCGGTGAAAGTTGTTAACATACATCTTTATATTGTCCACATTGTAACAAAACCTGTAGTTGCGTAACAGCACTTTGTGTAACTTTACCACAGTTTTATATCGACAAATTACGGCGCCAAGGACAACATACCTTGCTAGTTGAAGGTCAGGCAAAAGAGAACAATAAGAGGGTACATAAATACAGATAACCCGCGATGGACCAAACCAAAATATACACAACTTTTACAATTAGGTGTATTTGCAATATAGATACATAAAAATGTTTGTACACCAAAAAATAACATTAGCTATGCAGCTGTAATTAAATAAAGAAACCACATTGAATTATTATTATTATTAACTTATTAACATCCCCTCTTGACCTGGCCTACTTGAACTGTCCTTGTGTGCAATTTGGTGCATAATCTAGGGGAACAACATCACACTACTACACATATATAATTCAAGTCATACCTTTATTGTCATTCATGCTCTTATTTTTAACCTAGTAGTTTTGCAAAAGTGTAACCTGCGTCAATTCTAGGAAATATTGGAATAACGTGCTTAAGAGGAGCCCTGACACGCACAACAGGATAACACAACTACCACATTTTCAATTGACAATCATTGATTTAAATGGATGTGGTCAATAGATTTGTATAGGCATATATACTAATTTAATTTAACTTGTAAACCAAGGTTGGATTAGTAGGTCTATGCAACATGCACCTGGATAACCGCGTCATGAATCGGAACGGGCTCCAACGTCCTCATATACACATTATGACAAAATAAAGATCTTAATATTTCACGAAATAAAGACATAGAAGAAAACAGGTTCTAGAAACTCAATTTCTCCATGGCAATAGAATGTAAACATGTAAATTGCGCCAAACATATCCAAATATCGCCTACAACTCAATTCTCAGCGCAGCATATTGGACGACTCCACAGGCATTGATCATTCGCGACTTTAAGTCATTCCTGTTATCTCTAGAGCATCCCGTATATTTATAGCGCTGCATTTCGTCCCCCTCTGACCATGGATAGGGTTGGGAGCATTCCTGAGTTCACTTATGGTCCCACTAAGGTAATCTTAGGAGATATTCCTTTTGGCATACTGTAAATGCCTGTGCATAATGTACCTAATAAAGCATAATTGTTTTAATTATCTTCAAAGGAATTCTGTAGAAGCAGCCTTTATTTTCAGACTCTGCAGGCCTGCTGGGAGGAA
>NW_028165651.1:0-79572 GCF_964263955.1 Coregonus lavaretus | reverse complement strand
GGAGGTCAGGTGTGGTGTAGAGTGAGAGCCAGCCTGTGTTTTAATTACATTAATAAACAGCCCTTCTGAAGGCCGTGCGTGCCTCTCTCTCTCTCTCCCCTCTCTCTCTCTCTCTCTCCCCCTCTCTCTCCTCACCCTCTCTCTCTCTCCCCTCTCTCCTCACCCTCTCTCTCCTCTCCCCCCTCTCTCTCCTCACCCTCTCTCTCCTCTTCCCCCTTTCTCTCTCCTCTCCCCCCTTTCTCTCTCCTCTCCCCCCTCTCTCTCCTCACCCTCTCTCTCCTCTCCCCCCTCTCTCTCCTCACCCTCTCTCTCCTCTCCCCTTTCTCTCTCCTCTCCCCCCTCTCTCTCCTCTCCCCCCTCTCTCTCCTCTCCCCACTCTCTCTCCTCACCCTCTCTCTCCTCTCCCCCTTTCTCTCTCCTCTCCCCCCTCTCTCTCCTCTCCCCCATCTCTCTCCTCTTCCCCCTCTCTCTCCTCACCCTCTCTCTCCTCTCCCCTCTCTCAGGTTCCCTCAGTGTTGTTCCACAGGCCCCAGTCTGTTCTGTAGAGAGAGGCCCCCTGCAGGCCGAAGCCCAATCGGTGCCAGGTTGCATTTCATGGCTGATTGCGAGGCATGTGTTTATCCCCCTCTCCTCCATAGGTTCCAACCCCCGTCTCCAGCGGTTCCCGACATGCTCGCCTCGCTGGAGGTCATGTCCGAGATTTTCTCCCTCCCCTCTCTGATGCAGGTGGAGGTCTGGGTGAAATGGGCCTCTTAACGTGCTGCAGCTGCATCTCTCTCAAACACCAGGTAATGAGGGACGTGCCCTTCCTGATAGGCTCCTCAGAGGTGTAAAACACCTCATCATCCCTCCCCCTCCTCCTCGCCCTCTCCCACCACTGATAGTCATGTGCAAATACTCACCTCCTCTCCTCTTTTTGCATCTCACAAATTCAATTTGGAGGGGAATTGAAATATTCATTTGGAGAGGAGATGTAGGTGTTTGCCAAGGCTCTGCCTGCTCGCTAGTATTTGTAGAGGCTCTCTCTGTCTGTCTGCGCCATAAAGCTGAAATCAACCTCAAACAGAATACCCCCTGGGCCAACAGACAATGGTCCTGCACACAAACATTAATAGCAAACCAGGCTGGCATATGACAAGCAGCAGTAATTGACTCTTATTGCCATGCTTCCCCATGAAGAGAGTTGACAACGGCTCTGTACGATTTAATATGCATGGGATTCATGCAAATACCAGACTCTTCAACAGGGTGTCAGAAAACTTTTACAGTATACACCCCCCTTCCATAGTCAACAGGCCAGCTGTTAAAAGTGGTATCATCTCCTCCAAGACCATTACAGTTTAATGTGGCTGCATATAAAACCTGCATTTCCTTTAATGGAGGTGCTGAACCTTGGGTAAGGTAGCATACAATACTGTCACCTAAGCTTGTTGGGTGACAAATTGTATATATTTTATTGCGAAACTCAAATATGTACGTTTTGAGTGACCTTTTAGAGATCAATGGCAAAACAAATATTAGAGAATTTAAACTGGAATAAAAGCTAAAAGTGGTTGTACCAAGTACCAAGCTATATGCCGTGGGCACGCGATTATCTAACGAGGTCAACATTTTAAAACTAGCTTTTTTCAAAGCCCTATGATTCTGTTCTTACTCCCACCTCAGGTTTATACATCAATTTACATCTTAGTTCTTTACAAAAGAATAGATCCAGAGAAAATACGAAAAATTGTTTTAAACGGGATTTATTCATGTTTATTTGAGAATAGCATAAATGTGAATAGATCAAATTAGTTTTAATTACTTCCCCTTTCCTTCTTTCTGTGGGTCTATTCTTCACAAAGAATGTCTCCATTTTCAATTGTTCTGTGGTTTTTCATTTATTCATCCCCCCCAATTAGTATTCCTCTCCTAACGAAGGCTTTGGTTATTACGAATAGCAGTGATACAACTGGCTCACAAATGTCCCCTCTCTTTATCAAAGTGTTAAGTCCCTTCACACACACATGCTAATTAATAACGTCGTCCCCGAACAATGAAAAGTCTTTCAAAATAGTGTGGACGAGTGTGGCCTTGAGGATGTGTCCTCTTCAAAACAACAGGTTGACTGAATATTTTTTACCTCCTCTCTCTCTCTCTCTCTCTCCTCTCTCTCTCTCTCTCTCTCTCTCTCTCTCTCTCTCTCTCTCTCTCTCTCTCTCTCTCTCTCTCTCTCTCTCTCTCTCTCTCTCTCTCTCTCTCTCTCTCTCTCTCTGTCTCTCTTCTCTCTCTCTTTCTCTCTATCCATCTCCCCTTCTCTCAGAGAGGCAGTTTGAGTCTGGGCAACGGGAGAGGGAGAGGGAGAGGGAGAGGAACCAACGTTAATTAGACTGTGGGCCAGGGAGGGGGCACTTGGTAATGGAGAGGAGGTGTGTGGAAACAGATGGCCCAGAATGTATTAACTTGCAGGAGAGCTTCAAGGAACCCACTGGACCAGACATTAGTCCTGCCACTGTCTGGGACTAGGTGGAGGAGGCTAGCAGTAGACTGGAGAAATAATGCAGCTACAACATGTCACCTCCATGAATAGACATGAATATGTGTAAATACACAGGAAATAGATGTGGGTATATTAGCACATGATTTTCCAGATATGCTTAATAAATGTGTATTTATAGTCAGAAGTGACCTTATAGCCATTGAAACCCCTGATGGTAGTTGGAGGTTGACCAGAGGAGTTTGGCCAGAGGTCAGCACGACTGGCTGGCAGGGGTAACAGGGCTTGAGAATGTGACAGTTAAAACCTCTTGTAGCTGGCCATTCTACTGTCAATATTCCAGCAAGCATAAGAGAACCACACAGTATACTGACCTCCGTATCACCCCAAACACACAGTACCAATTATTTGCAGACGTATTAATGTGCAACCTTGAACTCCCTGCCTGTCTACTCTGTAGGAGGAAAATGTATTAACTGTGAGAAAAGCAAACATTTCTATATGACATAAACTAGGCCTACATATAGTAATGGCACATTTCCCCTGTTATTCTGTGTGGTATGAAATGAGAAGAGCTGCACAATGCTGTACTGAACCCTTGAGGTACACAGGCATCCTAACAGGTAGACTTATCTACGACATGCCCTGGTTACTATGTAAATCATACAGTGGTCTGACTGAGCTGCAGTGTACACACACACACACACACACACACACACACACACTCAAGGATGGATTGAGTCACCCATTATACCACTGCCCAATGGCCAACTGGACGATGCTGCGACGCCCCCAGAGAAAACGATCCTACATACTGACTGAGGAGACATCATAATACAGTCATATTGTGATGTGTGTACCTTTAGTCTTTAGCCCCCTCTGTTTATCTTTCATTCTCTGATATCTTTGCCAGAGGATATTTACCTGCCTCTCCTCCAAGGAGATTGTTATCCCACTTTTACAACCTACTGGTGCTTCACCTTGACATTGACAAAACTAGAACTATCTTACTGCCTTTAGGAATGCTGTGATATGTGAATGATCAACCTTTCCCAAACTTAAAATTTAAATGTTAAAATGTCACACTTTATTTGGATAGTCTGGATTTTCCATCTGTAGATGCTCTACATATGGTCATACTATCAACAAAGTACCTGTTACTGTTAGGGTTAGGTTTAGAATAAGGCTAAAGGTCAAGGTTAGGGCTAGGGTTAGGGTAAGCGTTAAGTTTAGGGTTAGGATAAGGGTTAAGGTTAGAGTTAGAGCTAGGTTTAGGGTTAGTAGATAGTTAGTTGAATTGTTAGTGATAGTCTGTAGATAGTTTATAGAGCATCTACAGATGGACTATCAAAATAAAGCCTTACCAAAAAAAACTTCCATAATATTGTGGCTCAGCCCCAGAATATGCATTTACATGCTTTTCAAATAGTGCCTGTTTTGCTCATGGTTCTACATCAAAATAAAGCCTGTTCCTATGCCTGCCAAGCAAGATCCACCAAATGTTTTCAAAGGTCTGTAAGCTCCTCTTTAGCACAACCAGAACTCACTATACAGTACTACAATACACCGCTCGAGAGACAACTCTGCTGAAATCAAACAGCTCATACAAGAGAAGCACTAAAAGCTAATGAAAAATAGATTTGGTGAAAAAAGTGTATTTTCTTCCCTCTCTCTCCAAAAGCGAGGAGACGATGGAAGCCAAACAACATGTGCGCCAGCAGCTAGCGAGAACAGCTTGTGAACTAGTTGAGTGGGCTCTGTGAAGCCGGGCTGCTATACGTGTGACTCATCTCATCGGTGTGAGCTTCAAACACCACACTGAACCACTGATCCTACTGGGCCTCCACCAAAGTAAAAATAGACTGCCATGACAACTGTACACTCGGCGTCGTAAAGAAATTCATTAACATTATGCGATGCTGCTGTTGAGAGTTCTGGTTCGCCTCACCTCAAGCTGTCACCACAACACCGACTCATTCTCCACATACCCGTCATCAAACAGAATACGTTGCCTATTTCTACATGTTGGGCATTAAGAGCAAAACATGGTGATGATTCTTTGTTCTTTGTGAATGGGCTTGACAGGCAGTGATCCTGCTGGCTGCTTGTATGTCTGTACTGTTACCTGTGATGCCTCAGTGGAGCCCTCCTGCCGTTGGGTGTGAATGGACTGTGTGCCCTCCATTCTACTCTCTACTCACCTCACAGTACTGTGTAGATGCCCATGTTGTCCTCATCTGACTCACAGCGGTATGTGTGTGTGTGTGTGTGTGTGTGTGTGTGTGTGTGTGTGTGTGTGTGTGTGTGTGTGTGTGTGTGTATGCGTGTATGCGTGTGTGCGTGAGTGAGTGAGTGAGTGAGTGAGTGAGTGAGTGAGTGACTGTGTGAGTGTGTGTGTGCGTCCATGCGTGTGTGTGTGTGTGTGTGCCTGTGTGTGCATGTATGTGTGTATGTGTGTGTGTGAGGGAGAGGTTTTCTCCACCAAACTGTGACGCTGCAATAACACAACAGCAGTGTATTCATATAGCTGAGCCTGTTCACCATTTAAAAGAGGAGTCGCTTTGTTACATCCAACATAATGCAAAAAAAAATGCATATTCAGATATGGTTAAATGGAGAAATGAAACCATACAGAGAGAGCTAAATGCCTGAGTGCCCTACATACTCCTGGGAACCAGGCAGGCAGAGAGGATTGTGGGATTCATTAGCTGCCAAGAAGCAGATGACTCATGGCGGTCTCTGTGACCTATTGTTTGTTTATCTCTTGTTTATTTATTCCCTCAGTTTACTGCGAATCTTTAATGTGCAATGCAAGATGCCTGTTTGGCATTCACTGGAACGGCCAGCCACTAACACCGGAGAGGACGCCCACCATAAAGGATAGAAGTCCCTCATCAATGAGATGTAATCCAGCATTTATAAATGAAAATGAACCAAGCCTAAAAAATCCCTCTATACGCAGCCAAGGCTTGGACCAACAAGTGGTATACTGCCACTTCCATTGTGCACAGGCAAATGAATGAATTTTAAGGGAAGTCAAGTTTTGAAAGCAAATGATTACTTCAGAGAGAGTGGTTTTCTCTCCTGGGGCGTGTGGGGAAACAGTGCACTGACAGCACTACCCCTCCCCGAGGCAGCCAGCAGCAGATAGAGCCTGTGTGTTGGAGAAAGCTCCAGGATTACCATACCACTCCTAAATTCACAGAAATACTGTCACACCTCATAGAGGCACACCATGAATATCAATGGATCTTTTCCCTCTTAACTTTGACTCATTCTTACAAGATGGACAGTGAAATGTGTTCATGCCTGACTGCATTACACCTCGTCTGCTCCCCATGATCTATTTAATTGGTTAATAATGAACACACACTCTGAGGTAATTTCCTCTAAAACCATTATACACTCCCAGGGTTGTCCGTCTCTGATTTGGGAAATTCAAGGCACTGAATCTTTTTGGAGGTATTTCAAATAGCTTGCCTGTGACTTTTCCGGTGAGTCACCTTGAATACGTTGTGAATAATGTTTGTCATAAAAAAGGGATCAAGTGAAATGGGGTATTCAGGTGTGCAAAATCCTGGAGGACACAGAATATTCTTGTGTGCATTCTTTCTTTGTGAAAAGTTCACATGCCTCCACAAGCACAGCTGGGAACTATTCTGACTGCACTCCATCTGTGAGAGGAGCAATCACGTCGGTTCCCTCTGTTTCAGTACAGGTGGTGAGGCTTGGCAGCGACAAGCCTGAGAACCCTGTCAACCTTTCTGAGACGCCTCCCCGCACTCAAACAAAAATATGTATACACAGCAGCAGCAGTAGCGTAATAGGAGATAGCATGCAGCCAGGCAGCAGTACCTGCATGTATGTTCCCTTGCCAAGCAGTTTGGAAGTCTTCACAGATGTTCAGGCAAGGTTCTCCACTGAGAGACGACAAAAAGAGGAAAACAAAAAAATCACAAAACCAATGTGCGGCACTGACGCTACATTAGCTATGCCTTTATGGCAATGAATGCCTCTGATGGTATTGACAAGGGGGCCTGTTGTGCTTTTATACCCCATTCAGCATGTAAACTCTGCAGGATCTTTTTAAAAACGATCTACGAAGAGGTGATTAAATAGAAAATAAATAATTAAAGCTAACCAAAGCAATGCAATGCCAGATGTTACTAGAGCCTTTTAAATACCCCTCATCTCCCCAAACAACAACCACACTCCTGCATACATAGGATAGGAACCTCCTCATACAAAGACAAATATGAAAACATCTGCAAAATCTATTTTGATTTCATTCAATGTAGGGGATATGCTTGGGATATGTATTAAATACTAAAATGACATACCATATATACATTTAAAAAATCATATACATAGATGTTCCAATCATGCAACAATCAAGATTTGCCTCCCCTATATAACTATACATAACATGTATTGAGAATGTCTGAATGTTAACCACTAGTTAGTCATATATTCCTTCTAGATAGTTATATCCTTCTCTAGAATATTTGCCACCTCTGACTGACAAACAGTTCATCTCTGCATAACCTGTTGCCTGCCTCTCAAAATAGCCTTACAGTAGTGGAGTCATTCAGCTTCCAATCAATAATCACATCCCTGCAGTAATAGCACACACCACCACCACCAGTTAGGATCTCTGACCGAATTATGACCAAACTGTTGAGCCTTTCATAAACCATGCTGACCTATAGCAAAACTGCATTAGTTGTACATTAATATGACAGCATATACATTTTCAGAAAGTTATGTGGATTTTGGATATGTATAAACAAAGTCCCGTTGATTCGGAAGCGGTGAAAATAAGCCTTAGATCAGTCCAAAAGCTGTTGAAAGTAAACGGTCAATTCAGCACCATGGACAGCAACATGTTAGGAACGTAGATGCTGGAGGATCTTTGAGCACGCGACATCACAACACAGCAGACATTAGCCTACACATATCTAAATATGTATTTCCTATGAGCCAGAACAAGGCTACCTGTGAGAATGAGTATCTACAGAATTAAATTTTATATGTAGCCTACAGCGGCAAGTTTCCTGTCTTTGTTCCTCTTAAAAGTCCCAAGCTTTCCCTTTACACAAATGTTTGGATTCTCACTACACCCCGTGCGCTCTCCGTCGTTCTGCCCTCCAATTGGCTAAACCGGGTGTATTATGCAAATTAACTAGGGGTCTAGTCAGAAGCCTACAAGCTGACGTCACTAGGCAGAGTGGCAGCTGACACAGGGAGAAAGAAACAGATTGAGAACGGGAAGAGGAATGAAAATACATCAAACATAAATCAAGCGAAATCAAAGCAATAGGATAGATTGAGAGAAAGGAGAAAGAAGAAGAGAGAGACTGTGTAAAAAGGGAGAGGGACAGGGAGAGAGAAAGAAGAGCAACATAAAGTAGGGGGAGTGTGCAGTTGACTTGAGAGAGAGGGAAAGGGAGAAAGGGAAAGAGAGAGAGAGAGAGAGAGAGAGAGAGAGAGAGAGAGAGAGAGAGAGAGAGAGAGAGAGAGAGACCAGCCGCCGGCCCATTGAGGAAAGATGGCTACAGTCACTGCAAACGGAGTGCAGCAAGAGAATGGATTCAGCACCACGAACAGCGCCGGCAGGATGAACGGGCTCACGATCGGTCAGAACACCATTCCAATGAAGGACCACGACGCCATCAAGCTGTTTATCGGACAGATTCCCAGAAACCTGGAGGAGAAAGATCTGAAGCCCCTGTTTGAGGAATTCGGAAAGATATACGAACTCACTGTGCTAAAAGACAGGTTTACGGGAATGCATAAAGGTCGGTTCTGGTATCGTTTCTTTGCTTCTGTATGCACGCAGCAACACCCTTTTCAAAAACAGTATTTTTGTTAAAGCATTCGAGGCTCTAGGAGAGCATAAAAAGTGTCATTATTATAGATGGTTGGGGCATGTGGGAGTTTCCTGCAAGGCAGGACGTTGTTGCTTCACACACACACACACACACACACACACACAAGTGTGCGAATGAGTGCGTGCGGGTTAATTGTCAAAGTGTCAACCCCACATCCGCTAGAATACTACTGCTTTGTAGCCTATATCTGTGTATGTTTACATTGACGCTCATGTGCTGGGCTCTTAGTTAAGGGGCGGGACAAGAAATGCCTGTTTGCTTCACGGTGCCTGATAGTTGGATCGTCGTAGACAGATCGGCTAGAAGATGCTCCGGAAGAAGGAGGACGGAAATCACCACTGGGCATGAGATGTTAGTTATTAGGGCTGTGTGACGATGCTGATGTGGCATTTTGAGAAGGCTAATGTATACGTTTTAGACGTAATTAAGGGACCAAAATAACTGTTTAGATCACTGCCATGTATTGTAGTGTAGGCTATTTCAGGGGGTGGGGCCCAGGAAATACAAAGCCACCAATGTGGCAAAGCAGAGGCATGGGAACAGCATGGTGTCTCTTTCTCTCGTGCTCTTTCACCGGCCGCGTCACCTCATTGTCCACAATGATCAGGAGCGATACTCTCATGTCATGTTGTAATTATTTCATAGCGTACAATACAGACTAAATTGGATTGATTATCCAGATTGGTGTCCTTATATTTCACTTCTTAACTAATATTACAACCCATTACATTTGTCCGCCATTGTTTGAAAATGTGGTCTATCGGTAAGCTATATCAACAGCATATCCCAATGTCCTGTGAAGTATAGGCTATGTATTAGAATCGAGGTAGGCTTGTTGTCTATTTGAATGCTAGTGTTATAGACCTACCGAACGCAAATACTAAAAAGTTACTTAAATTATATGTATTATTATTATTATTAGTAGTAGTATTGTTATTATTATTTCCCTTTCAATACTATGTGTATTATTACTATAAGTAGGCCTAATAAAGCCTACAGTTATATCATGTGTTTCATTTCCTTATGTGGGATGAAATTTAAATATGTGTGTAAAGGTGTTATAAAAGGCTCTCTTCTACTGCTGTTCCTAATCTCTTGTTCAGAAGCGCGCGCTTCCACTAATCACTGCGATACAGGTACAGCGCTGGGTTCGTCGTGGGACCGCTGGCAGCTAAATCATATAGTGCGGTATATAATTAGAGCTACAAGTTTACATTAATAGGTCCTATTGCCAAAGAGCCTTCAAGCCGTGGAGAGAGGGAACACAGAAATGAGTGGCCGCTCAGCAGTGTTCTGCTCCCGGCTCTCCGTTTATGCTGTGCCCTGAAGGTCTCTGCGCGCCACCTGTTCTGTGAGTTATCAGTCACTGTTGGACCCACACACCCCGCGCGCGTTTCTCTTTGGAACATGATGATCGATTAAAACAATATTCTCGATGCGTGTGTTGTTTACGCCTGCCTGTCCTCGAAATCCATGAATTTTAAAGATCTAGGGCTGTTTCCTTAAAGAAAGATAATCCTGTTCAAAAGCCAAACTGTCTGCCTATTCAAATCAGCATCCGCCGAGGCTACTCGGGTGGACTAGTATTCTATAACGTAGGACATATTATGCATTACTACCCACCGACTCAAAGTCACATTGGGAGTGCGCAGGAATAGGCGACACGCGTGCTGTGTAATAAGATTTCATAAATGCATTTTATGGATGAATTTTTCCCCTCATATGGTCTTCTCACCTGTGATATATGCCAAAAGCTGTACATGTTCCCTACAGATTAGCGTGACAAATATGTTTCTATAGGCTTACAACTGACATGTGAGTTTGTTTTTACTGTAAAATAGGCATAGGTCCTAAGCAATGTGTGACTCCGTTTTTGAGGGAAAATGCTATACAAAAAGCCTGCCTTCAAATAAAAGAGTACATCCTTGAAATGAAAACGATTTGATTTTAAGACTTAAAATGTATTTGGGATTTGCATTTACAATAATTTAATCGGCCGTCATCTTAATCTTGTCTATTGGTCAGTCTATGTCAAAAACAATTGGTCAGATTTCGGCAACCAATTTAACCAATCACGTTTTGATTTGTATTCCAATTGTGATTGGTCTTTGGGCCCATAGGAGGGCGTTTTGAAATGTATAAAACCCTCATTCTTTCTGGTCTTTAAACCCTAGTGAAGGCAAAGGTCCGATATGCGTTGGTTTTAGACCTAGGCTACTTTTACATAAGCTCTTTTATTAACTTCCACTGCCCTCCAAGAGGTGCTGAATGTCCTCTTCACTCTTGTAGGCTATATATATTAAAATACTAAGGGTATTGGTAAACTTGCAATAGGCAAAATATAACCAAATGGGACTGTAAATCGTGAATGAAGTCTTAGTTAGCTGTAATAGCTTACAGTAGCCTACACTCAACTCATGCAAATACACTGAGTGTACAAAACATCAAGAACACCTGCTCTTTCCATGACATAGACTGACCATTTGAATTCAGGTGAAAGCTATGATCCCTTATTGATGTCACTTGTTAAATCCACTTCAATCAGTGTAGATGAAGGGGAGGAGACAGGTTAAAGAGGGATTTTTTAAGCCTTGAGACAATTGAGACATGGATTGTGTATATGTGCCATTCAGAGGGTGAATGGGCAAGACATTAATATGGTAGTAGGTGCCAGGTGCACCGGTTTGAGTGTGTCTACTTACCACTATGTTTAGCTAACTGTATAAAGTTTCTAAACATTACCACATTGGCAAATGCGGCCTTCAGCTGCTTGACAGGCATAGCCCACAAAGGATGGGAAATTAACCTAAACCACTCATACTTGTCAGGTATAGTTCACTTTTATTTTATATCACTCAAATATCTAATCAATGGTGGCAAATATTGAGAGATAGCGTGAGGCTACCCTCACATACAGGAAATTATATAATCAATTGATGTTTACGGATCATGAAAAGCATGCAGTTACTTGTTGTATAACTCTGATAGAGCTAAATGTACGCAATTGTGTTGCATGGAATAATCGGAAATGTGTAGTTCTGACTATGCTCTTCAAGAGGTGATGATATTAAAACCAAATAGTTAACATGTATTGAACAATCCCTTGAAAACAGCACACAGTTGTCAATGGTTTTAGCAGAGCTAAAGGTCTCCTTGCCCCCCAGCAGGCAAATTGAACACTCTGCACCTTATTGTGACGTTTTATTGATAACGACCTATTAACATAAGAGCAAACAAGTATCCTATTCTTATGTCTCTGTCATATTCAACTAAATGTGTGTTGCAGAAAAAACAAAGGAAGGGAAGCGCTGCTAAGGTACAAAATTGTAGATTTTGGTAGACAGAAGGTGCTCTTTGGTAAAATGGGTAAATTGGTCATCAAGAGGACCAAGGCACTCTTCATATAATTTATTAAAATGCCTTTATTTTTATGGCATGTTCAATCGAAAAAAGTTTTTAAAAAAACTCTGACGCGTTTCGGCTGCATGGCCTTCGTTAGGGAGTACGTGTGTTGCATTCAAATAGGCCACAAGCTATATTGAACCATAACCCTGTCACATAACCTAGACTTAGCAAGCATAGTAGGCTATTTTAACAGGCCAATACCGTTGTAGAAGTCTACCAACAATGGCTGTGCATAGGCCTACAGCAAATTTAGTTTCAGCAACGTGACATCCCCTCCCTCAGACCAAGAGACATGTCATTGAAATGACTCAGGTGGTTAAGGAGTGTGTCATCACAGTCTAGACTTAATGATTCATTCATTATTCAACTAATGGATCATCTTCTGCTACACTATTCATACTCAGAGTGATATAACACAGGGTTGCACCATCATTTTGGATGTATGAAAATAACATGATTTTCTTTGGGGGGTATAATGTTGTTACTCATGATTTATGCATGTGGATTGTGGTGTATCAACCTGAACAGTTCTGTGTGTCATGAATACTTACTCTGGGCTTTTTGAATTTCTCTAGTGCCTTATGTGAATTTCTTTTGAATTCCTCAAGTTCCATTTATGTTTTTCCCAAATGTTAATGGGGTGGATATGCACATTTTTCATTTAATTGTTTGACTGTAGATTCATTTTTGTGACAATAGCATATATCTCCCACTTCTGGTCGACACTGCGATTTGTTAAGGTGATTTGATTGTTTGGTCATGGAGTGAATCCTATGGATGCTATGGGGAGTAAGGACTTGACAGTGTAGCCTATGAGGTGTTTGACATGACATTACATTTTAGTCATTTAGCAGACGCTCTTATCCAGAGCGACAGTTAGTGAGTGCATACATTTGTATATTTTATTTTCATACTGGCCCCCCGTGGGAATCGAACCCACAACCCTGGCGTTGCAAGCGCCATGCTCTACCAACTGAGCTACATGGGACTATTGGATGGGATACAGATAGTGTATTTGAGTAGCAGTGCCATTGTCCAGGTCGAGCTACTTGACCTACCTTAGCATCAATCATTTCCTATGAGCCCCACATTATCATAATGGTTAGTGTCAGTCTGGGAACACATCCATTGTTCAGACATGCTGGATATTGGTGGGGGGCAAATCTTCTGCTTGAGTAGCGTTATCTATCACTCTCTCCTTCTTTCTTTCTCCAGCAGCTCAGAGAGGTGGATGGCATGCTGTGGAGCCCCACCACACACAGTTAGGGAGATGAGATGCTAAGAGTAATTTAAGTTTGTCAGTCATTCTCCCCTCCCCAACAGGCAGGCTGAGTGTATAATTGCTATAAAAGCCTTTGACAATTTGACTTAAAAATCCACAAAAGCATTGAAATGTCAAAGCAAGAGAGAGAGAAGGACTAGAACTCTGAAATAATCTTTCAACTTGCCAAAAGCCTCATAATTGCAAATGTGAATCAAAGAGATAGAACAGCAAACCCTCCTAACAGTTTTTTAATAACTGTGTCTGTAATCCACTGCTCTTTCAGGAACATGTCTGTGCTCTAAGACGTGGCCATTAGTTTAAAGTGTAGGACACTGCTGTGAGATGTGCAGTCTCATGGTCAGGCAGCTGGTTCTACCCTTACATGAATCACACAGTGAGGGTGCAGCTGGGTGACAGTGATTGGCAGGTACTCGGTTGAATGACAGGTGTAGGCCAGTCCACAGATGACCTCTCTGATCATTAGATAGGGAGTGTGTGAGGGAGACAGGGCCCTGTTTTTTTGTTGTATGAAAATAGATAGATACCCACACACTGTTGAATGCTGCCACAGTTCTACTGTGCAACGTTTTAAGCCGAAGGTCTTTGTTACCCTGGACCAAACATGGCAGTGTACAGTGATGTAGTTGGTGTCTCTGCTTCTCACTGTCTCACTGCCTATAAAAGACAGACACCCCACAGTTGCTGGGTTCAGTTGACTATTTTAATTTAGAGAATTTAAGCACTTATGCTGAGGCAGCAGGTTTATCTTTTAGGAAATGAGTTTGTAATAGTTTTCAGAAGAACATTGCTGCATCAGACTTCTAAGAAAGAAGCAATCCAAGAAGAGCAATTTTCAGCAATTTTCATTGAACATGACACCAATGTTAATGAATGAATTGCAATTTGCTTTGTTGTTTTGTCAATTACAGATACCTGATGCAAGTAAACACAATTCACTGTAATTAAAAAAATGCCTAAAGGACAGCAATGTTTTTGTGCTGTAATTAACATTTACAAGCTAACAGTAGAAACATTAGAAATAAAAGCCTATTTCTTATATTTACAAAATCTGTATTTTTCACTTATTGGCTCCTATTCCTTTGTATTTGTTTTCAAAGGAACACAGACAATAACAACAAGCAGCAGAGATGGTTATTACGGCAGAATAGACCACGTAGCCTATACAAACATATATCGCCCATCCAAGCTGCATCAACCCACCATCCAACCCCTCCTGGCGTTCACCCCAACCCACCCAACCTGATCTCCATGAAATTAAAAACAAAATCTAGCAATTGTGATAAAATCAGCAGGGTACAATTTTGCACATGAGACAGAAAATGAACAAGTAACAGGCAATCTGTTGGGAAATAAACACAATATAGTAGTTTAATGGTTTCAGCTGCAGATAACCAGCTGTCAATTGTTGCTTGACTAGCCCCATGTACCTAGCAGTGGTTAGTTCTAAATAAATTATATCTATAAAAGGGTGGCTCCAATGGGGCATAGCCAAAGAATTTGGAGATTGCCATCTTAGTGCTAATATATTTTTAGCTGCTGTCAAACCTGACAACAAGATAAGTGGTGAATTATCATTAAGTGATAACAGTTTCGGGGAACAAGGTATGGTGATATCAAGTACGTCAGATAAGCTCTTTCCAAAATATCTCCACACCCTCGCCACTCTCAGTACATATGCATAAAGGAGCCCAAGCAGTGGAGGCTGCTGAGGGGAGGACGGCTCATAATAATGGCTGGAACGGAGCGAATGGAATGGCATCAAACCATGTGTTTGATGTATTTGATGCCATTCCACTGATTCCGCTCCAGCTATTACCACAAGCCCGTCCTCCCCAGTTAAGGTGCCACCAACCTCCTGTGAGTCCAAGGCACCTTGGTTACATAGATCACACAGAGGAGAGGTTATGATTTTCATTAAATGACGGTTTCTAGGTGGACGGTATACACTGTGTATGAAATTAAACTGTTTGATTGGGATTCTTAGATGAACCCACTGTCCTCCCATACAGTATCCCAACAAATATCATAATCGACAGTAGATAGTTCTCTTATCCATTGATTCTTAACTGGTACTGATTTGTAAGCTTCAACTAGCATAACCGTAGACAGATCAAACCCTTTGCGTTACCATGTCTATCTAATATTCTATGTAGTTCATGTTGTGGGAGGGATGTGCCCCAAGGGACACCATACGCCCGCATTGCTGATCTTAAATGTAGATCAAATAAAGAAGAGGTACCACGTAATTGAAATATAGCCCTAAGATCATCAAAGGCTTGCAAACCTTCATCTCTAAATAGATCATCCAAAACATGAACACCCCTATCCTCCCATTGAGTGAATAAAAAGGGGAAACCCCCAGAAACCCCCAGAAAGAAGGGAATAATTGTGGAAAATTGGTGACTGAGCATGCCACTTCTGTATTGTGTTAGAATTCCTTTTCTACTAAGTGCCATGTTGTGAGTAGGAAGGAAATTAGTGATCCAAAATGTAATTTAGCAAGTTTTAATGGTACTGCAGAATAGACAAGATCCTGAAGTCTGTGTGGTAATGGCAAATTATCTTCTATAGGTCTCCGGGAGACTAAAGCATTTGAATCAAACCATGTTGAGAGGGTGCGTAGCACAAAAGCCCAAAAGTAAAACTTAAACTTCTATTCGACTGTTTGGTTTCTTATATTTTCTTATTTCCTATTATTGTTGCATTGTCGAGAAGGAACTTGCAAGTAAGCATTTTGTTGGACAATGTGTACCATGCGTATCCCATACATATGACTAATAAAACTTGAAACTAAAGATAAGCAGAGAAAGCCCGCCATCTCCCTTGTCACGCTGTATAGTGGATTGTTTAATTAGAGGTCGCTTTCCTTTCCGAATTTAGAGACTAAAGCCTGGATATTGTCCAAGTATTTCTTAGGTGGAGCTAGTGTAATCATTGCAGAGAAAAAGTTAATTTGGCGAAGAATATTCATCTTAATGATGGATATTTTAGCTTAGAGTTGGGAAGCTATAACCATTTAGAGAGGTATGCTCCTACTCACTTATATATTCCTTGGAAATTATTTAATGGCATGTATTGAGGAAAATATCTATACAGTATACCCAGATATTTAAAGCTCTTTACCAATGGGATGTGATTGGATACCACTGACAGAGTGAGTCCTAAGCTTAATGACGTCATAGCTGATTTTGTCCAGTTAATTTTGTACCCTGAGAGGGCGCTAAAATCATCAAATGTAGAGAGTATATGTGGTAATTAAGAGACAGCATTATCAGTGTACAGAAGTATGTCATCCGCATATAAGGATATGCGATGGCAGGTATTATTCAAACTTATAGGATACATTTTGGGGTGCTGTCTGATTTTTTGTGCTAGCAGTTCGATGGAAAGGACGAAGAGCAAAGGCGAGATTGGGCATCCTTGGCAACAGTCTCTGGATATGGGGAATTGCATTGAGCAATTGCCCCCTGTGGTCACCATGGCAGAAGGATTTGCATATAAAACTTTAATAATGCTTATAAACTCGGTTCCTAAATTAAAGCGCTCTAATACCGACCATAGAAAATCCCACTCTGACCTATCAAACGCCCTCTCAGAGTCCAAGGAGAGAACGGTACATGGAGATTTAATGTCATTAGTGGCATGAACAACATGTAATAAATAATGCACATTACTGTATCTAAGGCTAGTCTAGTTTTTATAAACCCTATCTGATCGTGATGCATTAGTGTAGTCATATAGGATTCTAAACAGGCTGAGAGAACATTAGCATACAATTTAACCTCTGAGCACAACAACGACAAAGGTCTATAGTTTCCAATTAGAGTGTGATCTTTATTGGGCTTTGGAAGTACCGCAATCATTGCAGAGTTTACGTCATTGCGAAAATATCTATTTTCAACAGAAGTCAGAATCATATCATGTAAAAATAGGCCTAATTTATCCCAAAAGGCAATGTAGAATTCTGGGATTTACCTTCTTTCATATTTGTTAGTGCCTGGTTAAGTTAATCCAATCATCCACAATGTGTTCCCCAAGGGATTGTGATTCTACGTTGGAAAGGAAAGAATGTCTAGGTTTTAAAACTGTCCGCTCTTAGTGCCAACACCATTCAAATTAATGTCAGATTTATAGAGCATAGAGCCCTCAAACTCAACTCTGGTCCTCAAAGCCAGTTATACTGCGTTGTTTCATTGTTCACCTTTAATCAGGGACTGATTTAGACCTCGGACACCAGGTGGGTGCAATTAATTATCAGGTAGAACAGAAAACCAGCAGGCTCTGGACCTTGTAGGGTAAGAGCTGAATACTCCTGGCATAGATTAAAAAGAACCTAACTCTGCATATCAATCCAAAGGATGAGTTAACATGCCATTCTATGCTTTAATAGCTGTAATATTAGAGCATTTCTCACTGTTTCTGAGTCTCATTGCTAAAAGATGACTAGGTTTAGCCCCATTAAAATAATAATGATGTCTGAGCAAAGAATTAAGTTCTAACTTGACTGCATATATTCTTTTCTTTTTGTCATCAGAGTAAGAGTTTTGTTGTTCTCATTCCAGATTAGCCAAAGATGTTTCTAGTTCGTTAATTGTTCTCATTCTGGTTCTATTAAGGTGAGACACAAATGACACTGAGAAGTTCCTGATGAATCCCTTTATAGAGTTCCATAGGATATGAGCATCTTCAACAGACCCAACATTCTGTGTTAGATAAACATCTAGTTATTTTTCAAATAGTAATGCTATATTGAAATGCAAGCGTGATGCTCTGACAGGTGTATCAGGAATCGTTAGTTTGACTATTACTAAGCTATGATCAGAAAGTGGACATGGGCATATCGTTGCATTATGAGTATCTGAGTATGCAGTGCGGGAAACTAGAATCTACTCTGGAGTAGGATTTACACTACATGGCCAAAAGTATGTGGACACCTGCTCGTCGAACATCTCATTCAAAAATCATGGACATTAATAGGGAGTTGGTCCCCCCTTTGCTGCTATAACAGCCTCCACTCTTCTGGGAAGGCTTTCCACTAGGTTGGAACATTTCTGCGGGGACTTGCTTCCATTCAGCCACAAGAGCATTAATGAGGTTGTGTACTGATGTTGGCCAATTAGGCCTGGCTCGCAGTCGGCGTTCCAATTCATCCCAAAGGTTTTTGATGGGGTTGAGGTCAGGGCTCTGTGCAGGTCAGTCAAGTTTTTCCACATCGATCTCGACAAACCATTTCTGTATGGACCTCACTTTGTGCATTGTCATGCTGAAACAGGAAAGGACCTTCCCCAAACTGTTGCCACAAAGTTGGAAGCACAGAATCGTCTAGATTGTCATTGTATGCTGTAGCATTAATATTTTCCTTCACTTGAACTAAGGGGCCTAGCTCAAACCATGAGAAACAGCCCCAGACCCTTATTCGTCCTCCACCAAACTTTACAGTTGGCACTGTGCATTCGTGCTGGTAGCGTTCTCCTGGCATCCGCCAAACCCAGCTTTGTCTGTCGGACTGCCAAATGGTGAAGCGTGATTAATTTCAACTGCTCCAGCGTCCAATGGCGGCGAGCTTTACACCACTCCAGCCAAATGCTTGGCATTGCGCATGGTGATCTTATGCATGTGTGCGGCAGCTCGGCCATTTCATGAAGCTCCCGAAGAACAACGGTCCCGTTCTGTGAGCTTGTGTGGCGTACCACTTCGCGGCTGAGCTGCTGTTGCTCATAGACGTTTCCACTTCACAATAACAGCACTTACAGTTGACCGGGGCAGCTCTAGCAGGGCAGAAATGTGACAAACTGACTTGTTGGAAAGATGCCATCCTATGACAGTGCCACGTAGAAAGTCACTGAGCTCTTCAGTATGGGCCATTCTACTGCCAATGTTTTTCTATGGAGATTGCATGGCTGTGTGCTTGATTTGATACACCTGTCAGCAACGGGTGTGGCTGAAAGAGCCAAATCCACTAATTTGAAGGGGTGTCCACATACTTTTGGCTAGCAGAGTTAAGACTAAATTGTCTAGACATGGGATTGACAAAATCATAATATATCAGTGAGATTATAATCCTTGACCAAGTTGTTAAATGCCACAGACACGGGTATAGGAGCTGTTTGAGATTGGTGGCCAGAGAGGTCCAAAGCTGATAAAATGGCATTCATATCTGCACCAATGATCAGAGAAAAATATGTAATATTTGCCAGCAACTCCGTTAGATTCTCATAAAATGTGGGATCATACTGGGTTAGAGCATATACTGATATGAAAGCAATTTTCCTACCTGAGATTCCTGTTTTGATATACATTGAGTGGACAAAACATTAGAAACACCTGCTCCATGACATAGACTGACCAGGTAAATCCAGGTGAAAGCTATTATCCCTTATTGATTAAATCCAGTTCAATCAGTATAGATGAAGGGAAGGAGACAGGTTAAAGAATGATTTTTAAGCCTTGAGGCAATTGAGACATAGATTGTGTATGTGTGCCATTCAGAGGGTGAATGGGCAAGACAAAAGATCAAATTTACATTTTAGTCATTTAGCAGACGCTCTTATCCAGAGCGACTTACAGTTAGTGAGTGAGTGCATACATTATTTTTTTTCATACTGGCCCCCCGTGGGAATCGAACCCACAACCCTGGCGTTGCAAACGCCATGCTCTACCAACTGAGCTACATCCCTGCCGGCCATTCCCTCCCCTACCCTGGACGATGCTGGGCCAATTGTGCACCGCCCCATGGGTCTCCCGGTCGCGGCCGGCTACGACAGAGCCTGGATTCAAACCAGGATCTCTAGTGGCACAGCTAGCACTGCGATGCAGTGCCTTAGACCACTGCGCCACTCGGGAGTATCAAATCAAAATCAAATCAAATGTTATTTGTCACATGTGCCTAATACAACATGTGTAGACCTTACCATGAAATGATTACTTACAAGCCCTTAACCAACAATGCAGTTAAGAAAATAGAGTTAAGAAAATGTTTACTAAATAAACTAAAGTTAAAAAAGTAACACAATAAAATAACAACAACGATGCTATATGCAGGTTGGTCGAGGTAATTGAGGTAATTTGTACATGTAGGTAGGGGTAAAGTGACTATGCATAGATAATAAACAGCGAGTAGCAGCAGTGTAAAAACAAAAGGGGGGGGGGTCAATTAAAATAGTCTGGGTGGCCATTTGATTAATTGTTCAGCAGTCTTATGGCTTGGGGGTAGAAGCTGTTAAGGAGCCTTTTGGACCTAGAGTACCGCTTGCCGTGCGGTAGCAGAGAGAAAAGTCTATGACTTGGGTGAATGGAGTCTTTGACAATTTTTGGGGCCTTCCTCTGACACCGCCTAGTATATAGGTCCTGGATGGCAGGAAGCTTGGCCCCAGTGATGTACTGGGCTGTACACACTACCCTCTGTGGTGCCTTACGGTCGGACGCCGAGCAGTTGCCATACCAGGCAGTGATGCAACCGGTCAGGATGCTCTCGATGGTGCAGCTGTAGAACCTTTTGAGGATCTGGGACCCATGCCAAATCTTTTCAGTCTCCTGAGAATAGGCGTTGACATGACCTCTTCACGACTGTCTTGGTGTGTTTGAACCATGATAGTTTGTTGGTGATGTGGACCCCAAGGAACTTGAAGCTCTCGACCCGCTCCACTACAGCCCCGTCGAAGTGAATGGGGGCGTGTTCGGCCCTCTTTTTCCTGTAGTCCACGATTAGCTCCTTTGTCTTGCTCACGTTGAGGGAGAGGTTGACCTCCTCCCTATAGGCTGTCTCATCGTTGTCGGTGATCAGGCCTACCACCGTTGTGTCGTCAGCAAATTTAATCATGGTGTTGGAGTCGTGCTTGGCCATGCAGTCGTGGGTGAACAGGAAGTACAGGATGGGAATAAGCATGCATCCCCTGAGGGGCCCCCGTGTTGAGGATCAGCGTGGCAGATGTGTTGTTGCCTACCCTTACCACCTGGGGGCGGCCCGTCAGGAAGTCCAGGATCCAGTTGCAGAGGGAGGTGTTTAGTCCCAGGGTCCTTAGCTTAGTGATGAGCTTTGTGGGCACTATGGTGTTGAATGCTGAGCTGTAGTCAATGAACAGCATTCTCACATAGGTGTTCCTTTTGTCCAGGTGGGAAAGGGCAGTGTGGAGTGACATTGAGATTACATCATCTGTGGATCTGTTGGGGCGTTATGCAAATTGGAGTAGGTCTAGGTTTTCCGGGATGATGGTGTTGATGTGAGCCCTGACCAGCCTTTCAAAGCACTTCATGGTGCTATGGGTCGGTAGTCATTTAGGCAGGTTACCTTAGCGGTCTTGGGCACAGGGACTATGGTGGTCTGCTTGAAACATGTAGGTAGTACAGACTCAGTCAGGAAAAGGTTGAAAATGTCAGTGAAGACACTTGCCAGTTGGTCCACGCATGCTCTGAGTACACGTCCTGGTAATCCGCCTGGCCCCGCGGCCTTGTGAATGTTGACCTGTTTAAAGGTCTTGCTCACATCGGCTACGGAGAGCGTGATCACACAGTCGTCCGGAACAGCTGGTGCTCTCATGCATGCTTCAGTGTTGCTTGCCTCGAAGCGAGCATAAAAGGCATTTAGCCCGTCTGGTAGGCAGATTGAAGTGCCTTTGAACGGGGTATGGTAGTAGGTGCCAGGCGCACCGGTTTGAGTGTGTCAAGAACTGCAAAACTGCTGGGTTTTTCACGCTCAACAGTTTCCTGTGTGTTCCAAGAATGGTCCACCACCCAAAGGACATCCAGCCAACTTGGCACAACTGTGGGAAGCATTGGCATCAACATGGGCCAGCATCCCTGTGGGACGGTTTCTACACCTTGTAGAGTCCATGCCCCGATGAATTGAGGCCGTTCTGAAAAAAAGGGGTGTACCTCAATTTTGTACACTCATTTTATACACTCAGTGTATGACATCCTACTGTCAGCACTACCATATTTTTCCAGAACAGTCAATGTTAAACTACGGTATGTCTCATGACAACAAGGGAGCCACGAGTTTTGGAATCTACAGAGTATGACGGTGAAACATAATAATTGTTACGTCTCCTCCCGTTATTCCCCTCCGGCGCGCTGATTCGCCGGTCTACTGAGCCACCGGTCTGAGTGCACCACCTCGGCAACACCGGAATGGAAACCTAATCACCTCCAGCGCACCTGCACCTCATCACCACTCCTATTTAGCCCTGGACTGTTCCTTATGATGTTGTGTGTGATTGTTTAGCTTCGTGTCGTGTACTCTTTCTTTGTTATTTCTCTTGCTCATTGTTTAAGTAAACCTTGACCTTGTTAATTCCTGCATCTGCGTCCTGCCTCTTCGTATACTTAGTACGTGTCACAATAATACCTGTTTGCAAATCTTTGGTCATCAAATTATTTTCTGTGGGACTTTAGAAAAAATATAACGTCAATGTTATGTCTACGAAAGTAATCTAAGCAAGCTGCTCGTTTATTTTGGCCATTTATCCCATTAATATTCCACCTTGCTAGCTGTAGTGTCGTCATGTGATACAGTCAAAAACAATCTTGTGCATGAAATTTGAAGTAAAAGCATTAAATCGAAGTGTGTCTATCCACTGTATCAAGATTAGGTTATAGAGCACCTATCTATGTTAACCTGAACAACATTATTACCCGGTAACTTTCAATAGTTCAACCCTCAGACCCTATCAAGGATTTTAATAGAACATACCGTGTCAGTCGTGGTCACAATTCAAATTCACTTTTTTGTGTTTCTGACAGTCAAGGAATAATCAGTCTGTAAATTATTTGCCTTTAACAATATAGTCCAGACCGTCTTCACTCGTGTCCATCTTCTTGCTCTAGCCAGCTCTCTCCATTACTGTTTTCAACTCAGTCCAGGCTAGTATTGATGTAGTATGTAAAAAATCTAAATCAGTCTGAACAGTCATACTAGCCAGTTAGTTAGTAATCCCACCAGAGGACAAGTCTAAACTATCCTGCAACCATCCATACCCGCGAATCCTTGTCAACCTCTCGCTGCAAACTGATAAAATCCTCTGTGTCTTTGGACTGGAACGTGACGTTTTCTGTGCCACGAGGGAGTTTGAGTGTGGCAGGATACAGCAGAATTGTGTGGAATCCGTGTTTACAAGACAAGTCCATTGCCTGTGAAAAGGTACAACGCTTTGCATTGGTGTAGTTGCTGTAGTCTAGTCCACCGTGAATTGGATCTCCCGCCCTGCCTTCAGAATGCGGTTTCAGTCAGGGAATCGGAGCACCTGGAAAATCAAGGTTCGGGATCTGGCTGAGTTGCCAATATGCCGGCCTATGCGATGAGCTCTCATCAATTCGATTTCGGTTCCAGCCAGCTCTGGAAACCACTCTGGAAGTGATCTATTGATGAAAGATGAAAGAAAGCGTTCTGGGCCTCAGTATTTTCCTCCATATTGGCCATTCTCAAGTTGTCTTTACGTTGCATGTCCTCGTAGCGAGTAATTTTCTCCTCCAACTGATCCATTCTGGTTTGGCCCTGAGTCGACTTCTCACATTTGTCAACTCTGTCGCCCACCTTTGTGCACTCAGCTCGAAGACCTTTAAGCTCAGTAACGCACTTGGAAACGTTATCCTGAATAAAATCCAACTTTGTTTGTACTCCAGTAAACTCAGAGGCGATGAACTCTCATTGTTTTTCCATATCCTCATCTAGCATGGTAGCTAGCGCTTTGCTGTCAGGAGATGAAGTTGTTGATTTAACTCGTAAAGCATGGTATGCCATAGCGAGTAAGTTACTAAATACTGTTAAACAGGTTAGCTGTTAATAAATCCACTGAAATGGTTCAGAAGTGCTCATGGGTAAAACGTCAACAATGAGGATGCAAAGGAAGGAGCTCCTATTCCAATACACTTTTCTAGGCTTAAATGTTAACTTCGCTTTAATGCAATTCATTTCACTTTTGTTCCTTTCAGAAATGATTGTGCAGCAGCTAATTTGAAAAAGATTACCAAATTATTATTTTCACTCCACTTAACCTTCTCATCAGTGGAATCCCTCTACCACTGCTTTCAGCCATCCCTAACAAGCAAGCCTCAAAATCATTCTAAAACCATGGCAACATCCTCCACTTCCTGCATCCCCATCTGGCTCATCTCCTGTCTCCTACCCTCAGCCTCACTCAGTAATTGTGATCCTTTTTCATGTTCACCACCAAGTTGAACGTGTCTGTTCCAGATTGTTCTCCTGTATCATAGTCCCCTGGGTCCAAGTTGTCCCCTGAGCCAGCAATATATTGGATATTGAGTCTTTCATGAAGTCTTCCAATTCCCCTTGGCCAAGAGAGACTTATTGGGGCCTACCATAAGCAGCCATGTAGCTGGCCTGGCCTGAATATTAACAGCTAGCCACTATGTATGGCTGAGTTTCCCCCTACCTAGGCCTTGTCTCCTGTCTTGCATGACCAGCTTCACTCCCTAGATGAAGCAAATCAATTTAAAGTGTTGCATGAACTCTGATAAAGTGCCACAGTCTCACCAGTTTGTGCATTGATCTGTTTTACATTTGCAAACTCTTAAATCATGTGATGAAAAAAAAATCTAATAGAACCATGAACTGTGAGATCCATCCCCAAACTGAGGATGACCTGACTGATTGCTTGGGTGGATGACAAGAAGGGGGGTAGTCGGAGGGCTAGACCAGTCCCAGTGGTTCTATCTCATTAGCCTGCTGTGGGTTATGCCTGCTAGGAGGTCCAGTCCCATCTCCTCAGTTCTTTAATGTCACAGGATGAGGAGCTGATTCCTTCCAGGCTCTGAAAGCTTATTTTTGCGGTTTGCTGTGTGGCATGCTGTTTCATCAGTGTCGTTTAGGTGATTTTACCTCTTGAGTAACTACCTAGTTGTGGAGGTGGATGAAGGTTGTAGTGAAAGAGAGCTCTCTTGGCGGGGAGCCAGAGTGCAATGCTCTGTTTCAGGGGTGATGGCTGCTGTGTGTGTGTCCTGTGTGTGTGTTTGTGTCCTGTGTGTGTGTGAGAGCGTGCGTGTGAGCGTGCATGTGTGTGTGTGCGCCTCTCTTCTCCCATGGGGAGTCTTGGCAGCAGGTGTGACATGCCGTAATAGGAAATTATGCTGCACAGTGCAAAAACTCTTTGGAAAGGGGTCACCCACTGTCAACTCGACCAAGTGCGTAACAGAACAACCACTCAGCCTTTAATGAAAGCTGCCACATTTTTGTTAGTGCAGGAGTTATTCATGCATATTCATATAGTGTTTTTGGGGTTTCCAACTTTGAGAGGAGTCTCCTGAGATGTGAGGGGTCAGTGTTTGGGGCTCATCACCATAGGGTTTTAATTATTGTAACACTAGGAAATGCATGCCAGGCACATTTAGTGCTCTTTCTTCAACAATCATGGACGTGATCATTCATCAAATGGTAATATGCAGATCTAGGAATAATGCTATGGATGTTCCCTTAGCTCTTCAAAGTCTGGGGTTGAATTTTACATCACCATTTATTTGCACTTTGCAAGTAAGTTACTAAATACACTGCCTACAGTGCAGTGCTCCAGTCATTTACCATGTAATAATAAACCCTGTGTGTCTCTCCTTTCTTGTTTGTGTTGCCCTCTCTGCAGGATGTGCCTTTCTAACATACTGCGCCAGAGAGTCAGCACTGAAGGCCCAGAGTGCCCTCCATGAACAGAAGACTCTGCCAGGGGTAAGTGTCCCCGATCTGCCCTCTGTCAGAGGCTAGGGCCCCCGGGTCCAGGGCCTGGCATGGGACATGTCTGCATTAACATTACTACTCTTAACACAACCACATCACGTAGACACTCACACAAGTCAGCTATACTTCAGTTATCTCGCCTTCCGCAACGTGTTATGTTTACAATATTTATGTATATGTTTTTATAAGAGGGGCTTGATGGTCCATCCTGTCCATTTTCTGTCCTCTCGTCCTCTCTCAAAATGTGTACACGCACGCAAACGCACGCATGCACACACACACACACAAACACGCACACACACGCACACAAACACACACACAAACACGCACACACACACACACACACATTCCTAATTGCCTCAGGAAATCCACTCTCATTATCACATATAATCAAACAATAAATACCCACAACCATTTTTACCACAAATATGGCCATCTGGAGTTTACATTTTAGAGACAGTTTTTTACAATTCTGTTTCGGTCGGTTGATATGTTTTTAATGAAATGATGTCCTCCTACTGTACCATGACAAACCCACAGTGTTATACCATAAGCCCATCCAATACCTACAGATGTTCCTGATTATGTCTATATACAGTACAGTATGTAAATGGGGATGTATAGTTTTAGACATACTATCCGGGGAATTAGAGGTTTGATTGAATCCAGCCTGTGGCCCCTGCAGAGGAGAGGGCCCCCTGCTATGTCTCCTGATCCCCTCCCTCCCCTCTTCTCCCTGGTTAGAGCCTGGTTAGAGCCTCTGGGCATCCATCCTGGTCCCTAGGGAGGGGGGCAGGGGAGAGGTGGATGGGGCTGGGAGCTTCTCTGTGGCGGGTTAATCAGCTGTTTGCAGTGTTCTGTCTGGATCTCCTGTGTAATACATTGAGCGTTCGTTCCACACACCACTAAAACTACTGTAATGGAGTCCTTCTGAGACCACCTCTTGTCTTTTAATTCTTACTGTTCTATAATGAGGTGATTGTTGTGATTGGACCACATTCTGTAGGGGTTCCTGCCTTAATGGCTCGTATAGGAAGATGTTCTTATTTGTGCTTCCATGTAGAAAGGGGTCAATGTTATGTCTATGAGGTTTGGGTAAACGTGAGTTGTACTATAGTGAATAGCTCCCAGCATTAGCCCAGTCCTTCAATCTGCAGCAGAACCACACTGAGATCCATCCTCCCATCCTTCCCTTCCCTCTCCCTCCAAACAGTGTGTTAATAAAGAGGCTGTGTGAGATGGCAGGCCAACCCTCATAAGGTTGTTTTCATCAGGCCATCATGCTCTGAGGTCCTCCATGACAGCTCTATGATGCTCCTGCTCTTCCACTATGATATGTCCAGACAGGGCTGGCTGTTCCAGGCCTGATTGTGCAGTCTGGATGCGTGCGCCTCAAACTGTCAGGAAACCTAAATGTGCAGGCCTTAAAATGGATCATCAGGCAGGTTGCAGGCCCTTTGGAAAATAAAACCAGTCAACCAAAAACAGGGCTTGAATTGCACATGAACTCGATGAATGAAGGCTATCATGCCGGCCAGTCCTTGGCTGCGGTCTGCCAGAGACCAAAACAGGCGGGGCCCGAGCAATATGGCTCACCCGGCTGACTTTGAACGCCTCCGAGGGCAGTGGGTGAGAGACGATAAGATTTTTCAAACTCCTCTGTCGTTTTTCAAAGCGCCATGTTTCCATCTTTATTGTCAGTCTGTTTGAGAAGAGGACTCTCTGTAGCTTGGAGAGAGAGAGGGAGGGGGGAGACGGGGAGGAGGATGGGATGGGATGTGTGTGATCTGCAAGTAGTCATCAGGGGTGTCGTGCAGATTGACTGAGAATCTCAAATTCCCATTCTTTCATTGACTAATTCTCAGTCTCAGCCAATGTCTCTTACCCATGCTGCCGTCCAAGAGGACATTCTGCTTTGTTGGCTAGTTTTTGTGTTTTTGCAAAAAACGTCTTTGTTTACATATCTAGTGATTACCTACATGTAAAGTGTCATCACAGTGTCTTTATGTCCCGTTGATGTGATCTGCCAGGCAGGAGTCAGTGTATGCACTACAGTAATGTCATCAGAGGCTAAACAGCCTCCCCTGGAATGCTTATAGGGCATTATGTTTACATGCCCATTCAGCATATTCCCCAATGTAGGGCATGCAGTGTGGTCTTTGGACAGGTTAGGTCATCTCTGTGAATGATTTCTCCACGGATCCGATTAATTCCCTTTCCCTATAAACACGCTCCAGAACATCTCTCCACTGTTTGCCAAATGGCCTCCCATCACGCTGCTTTTGGAGCCGGTAAAATCTTGAAAAGAAGCCTCTTCTTCTTCTTTCCCTTCCAGGCCATGTGGCGGAGGCATCCTCTACTCCAATTAGCTGCTGGTGGAGGATGAAACAGGCCTGTTAATTGGCACTACGTACACCCAAAAGCCAATTATAAAGTCTGCTGAGGAAAAGGACCCAGCATCTCTTTCTCTTGTACTTCTCTCATTTCCTCCTTTCTATATCTCCCGTCTCTCTCTCACTCGTACCCCCTCCCTTCTTCCTCTCCCCCCCCCCCCCCCCCCCCCCTCTCTCTCCAGCACTCACTCTTCCTTCCTCCTGTCTTTTTGTCTTGCTGATGTGTGTGTTGAGGTGCTGCCCCAGCCTCATGCTTGTCATTTCATCATGCGTGGAGGTGTCTGTGGAGAGATCCACATTTCTTGCTTTCCGACTGAGAGCTCCACAAGCACCTGACCCCTTTATTAATAACCAGGCAGCCAAGCGCAACCATTGCCTGACTTTAGCCAGGGAGGTAAGAAGAGAGGTGAAAAAGTTCCTCACCCAGGAGTTCAGAACTGTTTCTCCTCAAACTTCGAAGGGTAAGCTTGAAGGTTCTGCTTCCACTAAATTGAGTAACATAAATCATGTTTTTGCTCTAGTTTTTTTTAAATAATATTTTTTGTTGTTGCTGGGAAAGGCAGAGAAAATTGACTTCACTGTGTCACATACATAGAAATGGGTCAGGGGGAGATTGTTCAATATCAGTGTTGGATGTCACTAAACACGCTCGACGGACCAGTTCATCCATGTTTGTGACACTCCCAGCTTTACGATACAGATGCTGCCAGACCAGCTCTGTGTACATTTTTGTCTTTGTCTTTGTACGTGCCAGTAAGAACATGCCAGCAGAAGCCTCCATCACGCTTTTTCCCATCATCCTTGTTTAAGCTTCCCCTCCACACACACACACACACACACACACACACACACACACACACACACACACACACACACACACACACACACACACACACACCCTATTGACACCCCCCCACCTATAATCCCTGCTCGCATTCTTCTTTATCTCTGTGTAAAGACGTGTTAATTGATATATTTAGTGGCGGGCCTCATCAGGATTCAGGGTAAGGCTGTCTGTCTGTGACGCAGCGTCTCTGTATCTTATCAGAGGACACACTAAGCTTCCTTCGACAGGGTCCACCCCTGGACCACCACACCACAGCCTCAAGGCAGCTTAATTACTGAAGCCATACAGGGCCCGGCCCACCATTCTTTTAAAGGACAAATTGTGTTCTGTTGCTGGTCCATTTCCCTCTGTGCAAGATTTGTCAACCTCCAGTGCCCATGAGCCTTTCCTGTTATGAGAAAAGAAAAAGGCCTGGATCCAGATATGAGAGACCTGAGGGAAGTCTTCTACGGCTGCCCCGGCTAGCTGCCCGCCTGGCTCCACACCATCAATTACATCTATATCGGTTTCTCTCTTTTCCCCAGCCTCTTTAGAGGAGAAATTAAAAATAGAGCGTTGTTTTTTCTTATCCCCCTGGGATGAAACTATTTTCTACGCTGCTGCGCCGACTACGGCCGTCCTCCCGATTAAGGAGTGGATGGAATCACAATGAAGAGATGGAACTCCACATTGTCTTCCATTATGATGCCAGTGCTCCTGAATTAGGGTTAAAACATTCCGGGAACTTTCAATACATTCCCTGGTTTTCCTGAAATCCTGGTTGGGGGGATTTCCCGAATCAGGAGGGAATAAGCAGGAAATCCGTTATCCTCCAACCAGGATTTTCTGTAAAACCGGGGAATTTATTAAAAGTTCACAGAATCTTGCAACCCTATCCTGAATACTGTGCCTCTCAAATTAATTTGGTT
Source organism: Coregonus lavaretus (assembly GCF_964263955.1). Lineage (NCBI taxonomy): Eukaryota > Metazoa > Chordata > Actinopteri > Salmoniformes > Salmonidae > Coregonus > Coregonus lavaretus. Next base: position 49,688 of record NW_028165651.1, on the reverse strand, counting down.
CCATCTGATGGGATTTTCAACCTTCCAGAGTGCAAATGTTAATCCTGCCAGCCTGCATGGGGAGCCTCCTTTTACAATCAGCTGGAAGGAGAGCAAACATCACTCATAGTGAAGTTGCCCTTAACCAGAGCATAAAGATGGCAGGCCATGGGCGCTGGACAGATGGAAGTTAGAGAGAGATAGTGCTTTTTAAAGGCCGCAGGGCTGCAGAGTTTTAGTGTAAAAGAACAGGACCGAGAACCACAACCATTTGTCCTCTCAATACTTTACGGAACTCCAAAGACGTCAAAGCCAGGTTATTAGTATGGAAGCATATACTGTATGATCAATGATTGTATCAGGTACAATGAAGGTGACCCAAGCCATAATTACCTTTCAGGAATGTGCAGTGCCATAGTTGTGTAGAGAATATTGGGTGTGTTCTTTTGTATGTTTAGTATGTTTCTGCTCTGATGTGCAGTCAAAAGCATCTGTACTGAGCTCCCAGCTCCTCTCTCTTCACACACCCCTCCCAGCTCCTCTCTCCTCTCTCCTCACACACCCCTCCCAGCTCCTCTCTCCTCACACACCCCTCCCAGCTTCTCTCTCCTCACACACCCCTCCCAGCTTCTCTCTCCTCACACACCCTTCCCAGCTCCTCTCTCCTCACACACCACTCCCAGCTCCTCTCTCCTCTCTCCTCACACACCCCTCCCAGCTCCTCTCTCCTCTCTCCTCACACACCCCTCCCAGCTCCTCTCTCCTCTCTCCTCACACACCCCTCCCAGCTTCTCTCTCCTCACACACCCTTCCCAGCTCCTCTCTCCTCACACACCACTCCCAGCTCCTCTCTCCTCTCTCCTCACACACCCCTCCCAGCTCCTCTCTCCTCTCTCCTCACACACCCCTCCCAGCTTCTCTCTCCTCACACACCCCTCCCAGCTTCTCTCTCCTCACACACCCCTCCCAGCTCCTCTCTCCTCTCTCCTCACACACCCCTCCCAGCTCCTCTCTCCTCTCTCCTCACACACCCCTCCCAGCTCCTCTCTCCTCTCTCCTCACACACCCCTCCCAGCTCCTCTCTCCTCTCTCCTCACACACCCCTCCCAGCTCCTCTCTCCTCACACACCCCTCCCAGCTTCTCTCTCCTCACACACCCCTCCCAGCTCCTCTCTCCTCTCTCCTCACACACCCCTCCCAGCTCCTCTCTCCTCACACACCCCTCCCAGCTCCTCTCTCCTCTCTCCTCACACACCCCTCCCAGCTTCTCTCTCCTCACACACCCTTCCCAGCTCCTCTCTCCTCACACACCCCTCCCAGCTCCTCTCTCCTCACACACCCCTTCCAGCTCCTCTCTCCTCACACACCCCTCCCAGCTCCTCTCTCCTCACACACCCCTCCCAGCTCCTCTCTCCTCACACACCCATCCCCCACACACCCACACATTCTTTGTAGCTGACAGGTGGAGCTGGAGCCTAACTCTACCGGTGCATGGCATCCTGCGCTAATGTATCTGCTTCCAAGGCGCTAATGAGGCAGAACTGGTAAATGTGAGGACAGCATTGTTAACATTGCTGCTTCACTGGGATGGATAGGGATGGGAAGGCCGGAAAAGGAGGCCCGGATGCTGTGGTGTCGCGTCCGAGACCGATAGATAGACATAGTCACCCACTCCTCCTCTTCCTCATACTGTACTGTACTGTACTGTACTGTACTGTACTGTACTACGCTGTACTGTGCTGTACTGTACTACGCTGTAGTGTGCTGTACTGTGCTGTGCTGTACTGTACTGTGCTGTACTGTACTACGCTGTACTGTGCTGTACTGTGCTGTGCTGTACTGTACTACGCTGTACTGTGCTGTACTGTGCTGTACAGTACTGTGCTGTACTGTACTATGCTGTACTGTGCTGTACTGTGCTGTGCTGTACTGTACTGTACTACGCTCTACTGTGCTGTACTGTGCTGTACTGTACTGTGCTGTACTGTACTATGCTGTACTGTACTGTACTGTGCTGTACTACGCTGTACTGTGCTGTACTGTACTGTGCTGTACTGTACTACGCTGTGCTGTGCTGTGCTGTACTGTGCTGTACTGTGCTGTACTGTGCTGTGCTGTGCTGTACTGCGCTGTACTGCGCTGTACTGTGCTGTACTGTGCTGTGCTGTACTGTGCTGTGCTGTACTGTGCTGTGCTGTGCTGTGCAGTGCTGTACTGTACTGTGCTGTGCTGTGCTGTACTGTACTGTGCTGTACTGTACTACGCTGTACTGTGCTGTACTGTGCTGTACTGTGCTGTACTGTACTACGCTCTACTGTGCTGTACTGTGCTGTACTGTACTGTGCTGTACTGTACTGTGCTGTGCTGTGCTGTACTGCGCTGTTCTGTGCTGTACTGCGCTGTACTGTGCTGTGCTGTACTGTGCTGTACTGTGCTGTGCTGCGCTGTTCTGTGCTGTACTGTGCTGTGCTGTGCTGTACTGTGCTGTGCTGTGCTGTGCTGTACTGCGCTGTACTGTGCTGTGCTGTGCTGTACTGTGCTGTGCTGTACTGCGCTGTACTGTGATGTACTGTGCCGTGCTGTACTGTGCTGTGCTGTACTGTGCTGTACTGTGCCGTGCTGTACTGTGCTGTGCTGTAGTGTGCTGTACTGTGCTGTGCTGGCAGGACAGGCCAGTGCCCAACCCATTCGAATTCCCAGCACACTTTAGCAATCACCAAAGACATCAAGGCAATCTGCGCCTATTTGTTCAAAGAAAAAAGAAAACATGGTGTTGCTGAGTTCAGCACAAGCACAAACCGAGCAGAACAGAGCAGCCAGACTCATCAAACATTGCAGTTAATCACACACAGACGGGTGTAAACTCTCTGCTGATTCACACACACACACACACACACACACACACACACACACACACACACACACACACACACACACACACACACACACACACACACACACACACACACACACACACACACACACACACACACACACACACACACACACACACACTCAAACAGACACACACACACAAACTCCCAGAAAGCAGAAGAGATATAAGGCTTTTATTTGTGCCAGGACAGTAAATGAACAAATTAGAGATTTCCTGTGCTGTGTGTTGTCCTTTGTACAGGAGTTGTACAGGGAGGGTGTGGCTTTAAAGTTAGTGTGAGGTGCTAAAATGATGAGTCATCAACGAGCTAGCGTTGAGACACACTGGAGTGGAGTGGGCTTGCATAATTAATATGGAGCATCACCAGGACAAACTCCTCCATCATCGTGTCTAAAGGATTAACTACTCCACCCAGCACCATGCTCCTCTCCCTTCCTCTCCTCTTATCTCCCCCTCCATTTAAGAAAGTGACCTTGCAGTTGTTTACATGCCAATTAATTAAAGACTTGAAGAGTGCTGAGAGAGAAAGTCAAAGTGTAATCAAAGGCCCCTCCCTCCCGCTGCGTGTGAAGAATGTGTGTTAGCATGACTTTGTTTTCCAGGAATCTAAACTGGTGTGTTTTTCTAGATACCTGACAAGGTGTGTTCATGGAAGATAAGCCTGGGCTGTTGTTGATTGTGTTTGCTCTGTCTTAGGTGTAGTGTATAGGGTAGAATATGGTATTAGTCGTTTATAGGGTAGAATATGGTGTTAGTAGTTTATAGGGTATAATATGGTATTAGTAGTTTATAGGGTATAATATGGTATTAGTAGTTTATAGGGTATAATATGGTATTAGTAGTTTATAGGGTAGAATATGGTATTAGTAGTTTATAGGGTAGAATATGGTGTTAGTAGTTTATAGGGTATAATATGGTATTAGTAGTTTATAGGGTAGAATATGGTATTAGTAGTTTATAGGGTAGAATATGGTATTAGTATTTTATAGGGTAGAATATGGTATTAGTAGTTTATAGGGTAGAATATGGTATTAGTAGTTTATAGGGTAGAATATGGTATTAGTAGTTTATAGGGTAGAATATGGTATTAGTATTTTATAGGGTAGAATATGGTATTAGTAGTTTATAGGGTAGAATATGGTATTAGTAGTTTATAGGGTAGAATATGGTATTAGTAGTTTATAGGGTAGAATATGGTATTAGTAGTTTATAGGGTAGAATATGGTATTAGTAGTTTATAGGGTAGAATATGGTATTAGTAGTTTATAGGGTATAATATGGTATTAGTAGTTTATAGGGTATAATATGGTATTAGTAGTTTATAGGGTAGAATATGGTATTAGTAGTTTATAGGGTAGAATATGGTGTTAGTAGTTTATAGGGTATAATATGGTATTAGTAGTTTATAGGGTAGAATATGGTATTAGTAGTTTATAGGGTAGAATATGGTATTAGTAGTTTATAGGGTAGAATATGGTGTTAGTAGTTTATAGGGTATAATATGGTATTAGTAGTTTATAGGGTATAATATGGTATTAGTAGTTTATAGGGTATAATATGGTATTAGTAGTTTATAGGGTAGAATATGGTATTAGTAGTTTATAGGGTAGAATATGGTGTTAGTAGTTTATAGGGTATAATATGGTATTAGTAGTTTATAGGGTAGAATATGGTATTAGTAGTTTATAGGGTAGAATATGGTATTAGTATTTTATAGGGTAGAATATGGTATTAGTAGTTTATAGGGTAGAATATGGTATTAGTAGTTTATAGGGTAGAATATGGTATTAGTAGTTTATAGGGTAGAATATGGTATTAGTATTTTATAGGGTAGAATATGGTATTAGTAGTTTATAGGGTAGAATATGGTATTAGTAGTTTATAGGGTAGAATATGGTATTAGTAGTTTATAGGGTAGAATATGGTATTAGTATTTTATAGGGTAGAATATGGTATTAGTAGTTTATAGGGTAGAATATGGTATTAGTAGTTTATAGGGTAGAATATGGTATTAGTAGTTTATAGGGTAGAATATGGTATTAGTAGTTTATAGGGTAGAATATGGTATTAGTATTTTATAGGGTAGAATATGGTATTAGTAGTTTATAGGGTAGAATATGGTATTAGTAGTTTATAGGGTAGAATATGGTGTTAGTAGTTTATAGGGTAGAATATGGTGTTAGTAGTTTATAGGGTAGAATATGGTATTAGTAGTTTATAGGGTAGAATATGGTATTAGTAGTTTATAGGGTAGAATATGGTATTAGTAGTTTATAGGGTAGAATATGGTATTAGTAGTTTATAGGGTATAATATGGTATTAGTAGTTTATAGGGTAGAATATGGTATTAGTAGTTTATAGGGTAGAATATGGTATTAGTAGTTTATAGGGTAGAATATGGTATTAGTAGTTTATAGGGTAGAATATGGTGTTAGTAGTTTATAGGGTAGAATATGGTATTAGTAGTTCATATGGTAGAATAGGGTATTAGTAGTTCATATGGTAGAATAGGGTATTAGTAGTGTATAGAATATTACATTAGAGTACTAGAATGAGTGTGCCTGCCTGTGTGGGTTTGTGTGTGTTTGTGTGTGATTGGACAGGGAGCCAGACTGTTGCTGCTGTAATTTCAGAGTTAGTTGTGTTGGTGCTGCTGGGAGCCCAGGATACAGCTTTATTTACCTGTCATTTCTCCTGGAGCTCTGCACCCCACTGCTGTCTGCACACATCTAGCTCAGCTCTCTGCACTGGGATAGCACCGCACACACACACACACACACACACACACACACACACACACACACACACACACACACACACACACACACACACACACACACACACACACACACACACACACACACACACACACACACACACACACACACACACATGTTTCTGTCAATTCCCTTCTCTATCGCACACACACACATTCTCTCTCTCTTTGTCTGTCTATTTCCTTCTCTTACATACACTCTCTCCCTCTATCCCTAATTTCTTGCTCACTCTTACTCATTCACCCACTCGCTTCCACTCCCATCCCTCTCTGTCTTCCGTTCTCTCTCCTGCTCTCACTCTGTCCCTCTCTTTATCGCCCACTCCATCTCTCTTTTTCTAATTCACCACCCAGACTCACTCCCCCTCTCTCTCTTGCTCTCATTCTCTCTCCTCCATCTCTGTCTGTGTTCTGTGCTTAGCCCAGAGCAGAGCTGTTCAGAGCAGAGCAGAGCTGAGCCAGGGTTCCTGTCACTGTCATACTCTTCTGTTCATCCTCTAAGTGGACAGGAGCAGACAGGATCAGACAGGATCAGACAGGAGCAGACAGGAGCAGACAGGAGCAGACAGGCCAGAGCTGATCAGATAGCCTTGCCACTAATTATTGTTTTATTTCTTCTGTGCTTGTTGCAGTCAGCAGAGGAGAAAAGTCAGAGATTAAAAAGAGAGAGAGAGGGAGAGAGAGAGATGGGGGAGAGAGATATACACACATAGGAAGGGGGAGGGAGGGATAGAGAGAAGGAGGGAAGAGAGAAGGAGGGGAGAGAGAAGGAGGGGAGAGAGGAGCACAGTCAGTGAAACAGTGGCCCAGGCTGGTTCCTCTGCAGTCTGGACACTGCAGTGATATGACAGCAAGGTGTCAGAAAATAGAAAATAGCACCAAGGCTAACACCTCACCTCTTGCTTATTAATGCCTCCCTCCCTCTCACACACACACACACACACACACACACACACTACATTGTCAGATCAATATTGCATTACGGTAGCGTGTTCTCCTGAGGGGGTACAGTGATAGGTGTGAGTGACGGTGAACCCTGGCTGTCTCTCCACTAGATCTAGCCAAGGCACCGATCTGAGATGATTCCTCAGTAGTGACAGCCGCCTCACCTCCTAGCTGTCACACCCTGACCTTCTACTTCCTTTCCCAGCCCCATAAACATTTACAGTATATACTTCTAGCATCTACCCCCCTCTACCTCTACATTAGCCCCAGTTGGAGAGGGTGTAGGGGGGCCTGAGAGAGCCGTCTGAGTCCTTGGTGCAGGCAGATTGAGCTCCAGCTCTTCCATTTAAACTGTATCATTAAAGTAGGTGGAGAGGCGATGGAGACGGCCCCTCCACACCTCATAAAGTGTGAGTGCCACGCCGGGTGAAGTGGGCCGCACCGCAGCCTTTACAGCACGCTCATTGTAGAGCCACACACACACACACACACACACACAAACACACACACTCTTTTAAACTCCTTCTCAACTCTGCCTCTTCTTCTTTCTTCTGAAATCACTTTCACCTCTACCTCTTTATGCTGTGTGACTCACTCATTCTCTTTCTTTATTCTCTCCATCACCCCTTCCGAGAGTTTACCATATTGACTGGAATATCAACTCTCTCTCCCTCAAATTTCCCAACAGGCAATAAGCCTGTTACAAAAAATGAGAAACAGGCTAATAGGGAGACAATTCAATATGACCTGTACTATTATAGGTCATACTGTAGATGTTAAGTTCAGAGCAAAATTCAGAGCAAAATTCAGTTGGTGATACAGTAACCGAAAAAGGTTGGGAACCACTGCTGTAGATTGAGTCATGCCTTCTTTCTTATCCTCTCTAATTAGTAATCCAGCTCCTTGCCCTCTCCAACCCTCTCACACAGCCTCACACACAGGCGCAGGCTTGGGTACAAACTGCTCACATACTGCTGACATTTTCCCTGTAAATTCATGCTGAGAATTTTCCCACTCACTCCTAGTGCAGCCTCCTACCTAGAACAGTGTTTTCCAAGTCCTTGAGTATTCCCAACAGAACACATTTCTGTTGAACCCACATGAGAAAATACTACAGTACTATAAAATACTACAGTACTTACTATAGAATTCTGTAGTAAACTGTAGTATACTGTAGAATACTATACTACATTTACATTTTAGTCCTTTAGCAGACGCTCTTATCCAGAGCGACTTACAGTTAGTGAATGCATACTTTTTTTGGGGGGGGGTTTTCATACTGGCCCCCCGTGGGAAACGAACCCATATCCCTGCCGGCCAAACCCTCCCCTACCTTGGACGACGCGGGACCAATTGTGCGCTGCCCATGGGTCTCCCGGTTGCGGCCGGCTGCGACAGAGCCTGAACTCGAACCAGGATCTCTAGCGGCACAGCTAGCACTGCGATGCAGTGCCTTAGACCACTGCGCCACTCGACCACTGCGCCACTGTAGTATCCCTCGATCATGTGTAGTATTTACTATATAATTGTGTAATATACTGTAGAATACTATAGTAAATACTACAGCATACTACAGACAGCAAAAACACTACAGTAAATACTACGGTAATGTCCGCAAAAACACTACAGTCCGCAAAAACTAGGGGTGTGAACATTTAAATGTTTAAACGTTTAAACGATATTGGGATCGTTGACGTTTAATTTTACAAAATTAAAATCACAGTGTAGTTATCACAAAACTACCACTAACAGGTCCCGATCATCATCATCATCATCATCATGGGGAAAATAAACATGTAACAAATACCTAACACAGCAATGATGTAACGTTAGTAGGAGGAGATATGCATCTTTCAAATGATTTGCCACAGATATAAAGTGCTCTGCACATCATCGTGGTTAACAGTTGGAAAAATTGCAGAGAGTGAGACAGGGAAGTGACAGCAGCAAAGTCCTGTATGGCAATACTTTGAGAAGTTAAACGAGAAGGTGCTGAAATAACTGCAAACTTTGCAAGGTGGAATTGAGCTACAGTGGCAGTACAGGTGCAATGCTCAACCATCTAAAAGGGAAGCACCGTGACCCAACCCGTTACTGGCAGCAGTACGATAAGGGACGGAGTGAAAAAATCACAGCACTGATTACAGAAATGATTGCAGTTGTATTGCAGCCATTGTCAATGGTAAGGAATGTCAGCTTCACTGTCCTGATGGTATATCTAGATCCAGACTACAAGATGCCATGTCGGAAAACCGTGACGGCCTGGATGGAGAAATTATACGATATAATGATTGCTCTGCAAATACAAAGCGCAAGCTCTCAAACACCATAAGTGGCTGGCGTTAACAACAAATTGTTGGACGTCTATGAACACGCTGTCATACATGACTGCAACGAGCCATCACATTGATGAGAAGTGGGATATGAAGTCCCATGTATTGACAACTGAGAACATGGAGGAGAGGGACACAGCACAGAACCTAAAACGGTATTAGTTACTGAGTGGGTGGGGGACAGCAGTAAGGTGACCTCAGTCTGTTAGGCAGCCAGGACTGCGGAAGATTGAATTGCCCCCTAGTGGTCATATAATGTTTTATATACACAGGACCACATCTGAATTGTGAATTCACATCATTTCATGATTATTTCTTATCGTTTAAATGATACAAAAATGGCAGTTTAAACGTTAAGAATAATTGTACATTTGTCACATGCCTAGCAAAAACACTACAGTAAATACTACAGTAATGTCTGGAAAAACACTTCAGTAGAAGCTTGAACTATCAGCTCAGACCTCAGTACTAACTACATACAGGTTATGGAAAATGTACTCTTTGAGTATTTTGTCCAGTAGGTTTCCTCAAGGAGAAAGCCCCCATTACTAGGCCAAAGATAATAAATAAATACAAAACATTTTAAATACTACTGTAATGTCAGTAATGTCAGCAAAAACACCACAGTAAATATTACAGTATACTGTACTACAGTCTGTAAAAACACAACAGTTTTTTTTCATTTGGGTAGCCCCGGACAAACATACCTGATTTAATTAATCGAGGGCTTGATGATTAGTTGAAAAGTTGAATCAGGTGTGCTAGTCCAGGGCTACAATAAACATGTGTACTTTTGGGGGTACTGGAGGACTGGAGTTGGAAAACACTGACCTAGAAGATAGAGCAGTTCTCTGCTGCCCATCTCTCGTTCTCTCTCTCCCTCGCTATCCTTCTAGTCTTCCAGGCAGTTAGACCCCCCACCTCCACCTCCACCTCCCTCCTTCTCTCTCTCTGCCTCGCTATCCTTCTAGTCTTCCAGGCAGTTAGACCCCCCACCTCCACCTCCCTCCTTCTCTCTCTCTCTCCCTCGCTATCCTTCTAGTCTTCCAGGCAGTTAGACCCTCCACCTCCACCTCCCTCCTTCTCTCTCTCTCTCCCTCGCTATCCTTCTAGTCTACCAGGCAGTTAGACCCCCCACCTCCACCTCCCTCCTTCTCTCTCTCTCTCCCTCGCTATCTTTCTAGTCTTCCAGGCAGTTAGACCCCCCACCTCCACCTCCCTCCTTCTCTCTCTCTCTCCCTCGCTATCCTTCTAGTCTTCCAGGCAGTTAGACCCCCCACCTCCACCTCCCTCCTTCTCTCTCTCTCTCCCTCGCTATCCTTCTAGTCTTCCAGGCAGTTAGACCCCCCACCTCCACCTCCCTCCTTCTCTCTCGCCCTCCCTCGCTATCCTTCTAGTCTTCCAGGCAGTTAGACCCCCCACCTCCACCTCCCTCCTTCTCTCTCTCTCCCTCGCTATCCTTCTAGTCTTCCAGGCAGTTAGACCCCCCACCTCCACCTCCCTCCTTCTCTCTCTCCCTCCCTCGCTATCCTTCTAGTCTTCCAGGCAGTTAGACCCCCCACCTCCACCTCCACCTCCCTCCTTCTCTCTCTCTCTCCCTCGCTATCCTTCTAGTCTTCCAGGCAGTTAGACCCCCCACCTCCACCTCCCTCCTTCTCTCTCTCTCTCCCTCGCTATCCTTCTAGTCTTCCAGGCAGTTAGACCCTCCACCTCCACCTCCCTCCTTCTCTCTCTCTCTCCCTCGCTATCCTTCTAGTCTTCCAGGCAGTTAGACCCCCCACCTCCACCTCCACCTCCACCTCCCTCCTTCTCTCTCTCTCTCCCTCGCTATCCTTCTAGTCTTCCAGGCAGTTAGACCCCCCACCTCCACCTCTCTCTCTCTCTCCCTCGCTATCCTTCTAGTCTTCCAGGCAGTTAGACCCCCCACCTCCACCTCCCTCCTTCTCTCTCTCTCTCCCTCGCTATCCTTCTAGTCTTCCAGGCAGTTAGACCCCCCACCTCCACCTCCCTCCTTCTCTCTCTCTCTCCCTCGCTATCCTTCTAGTCTTCCAGGCAGTTAGACCCTCCACCTCCACCTCCCTCCTTCTCTCTCTCCGAAACCTCTCCAACTTTTCATCCATCCACTGCTTCCTCCACAATAAATCTCTACCCAAATCCCACTTAAACCCGCATCAGCAGCTGTCCTTTAAACTCCATTATCTACAATTACTTCAGCATTAGGGATCCAGAGCACACCTGCCCTCACATAAAAGCACTAGCACCTAAAAATATTAATCCTGCCCAAAAGGGATTTGTGTTTTTCCTGTGGAGCAGCTGCCCTCTGGGTGAGGCTTGTGAACTAACCGCCAGGGCTGCAATGTGGATTAGTGCTGCTGATTAGACAGGCTGTGATGTGTGGGCCGGAGTGTGTGTGTGTGTCTGTGTGTGTGTGTGTCTGTGTGTGTGTGTGTGTATGGGCTGTGGAGGATCATCACACTCAACTCAGGGTGGGAGGTAGACACTCAGACAGACGGGGTGATTGGAGTGGCGTGGTGAACGGTGCAGGAGGAACGTTCTAGATCTGACCTAATGTGTGATTTTTTTGTGTTTGTGCGTGTGTTTGTGTGTGCTTATGCCTTTGAATGTGAGTTTTTTAGAGAGGAAGAGAGAAAGAGAGAAAGGGAGAGAGAGAGAGAGAGAGAGCGCGAGAGAGAGAAAGCAAGTGTGAGTGTTTGTGTGTTCGAAAATGTGTCTGTGTGCTTGCATGAGGTCTGTCTGTCTGTGTGAGTTGTGTTGAATGCCGTTAGCTGGGTGATATGAAGGATAGATGGTGGATGGAGTGAGGGAGGGCAGAGGGAGACTGGTGTAGCATGGGCTCAGCTGTAGGTAGTGGGGCTGATCTGCTCTGATTGACAGTGATGGCAGATAAGGAGCTGTAGAGAGGGAATGTGAGCAGAGGTGTGGACTGAGATACGGCTCAGATTAGCAGGCCACAATGTCACAGAGACAGAGAGAGAGGGAGAAAAAGAGGGGGAGGAAGGGAGAGAGAGAGAGGGAGAAAAAGAGGGGGAGGAAGGGAGAGAGAGAGAGAGAGAGAGAGAGAGAGAGAGCCCAACAGAGAGGGGGAGATTGAGATACTGACACGGTAAAGTATTGGCATAGAGATAGATATGGTGACCACAGGAGGTTGGTGACGCCTTAATTGGGGAGGACAGGCTCGTGGTAATGGCTGGAGCAGAATGGGTGGAATGGTATCAAACACATGGTTTACAGGTGTTTGATGCCAATACATTTGCTCCATTCCGGCCATTATTATGAGCCGTCCTCCCCTCAGCAGCCTCCTGTGATGGTAACAGTGGGCAACCATGCCTGGTGTGTTTGTGTGTGTGTGTGTGTGTGAGTCCAAGTCCGTGCGTGTGTGTGTTCATCCGAGCGTGTCACAGCATACACACACACCCCAGTGAGAAGGGGGACGAGGAGGAGGCCAGCTAATCAGCTCATAATCCCATGCAGCTAAGGTTTCCACGGCAACCGGCCTGCACATTCATGAGTGGCAAACAGACTTTCTTTCTTTCTCTTGTTCTCTCTTTCTCGCTCTCTTTTTCTTGTTCTCTCTTCCTCTCTCATTCTTTCTCTTTCGACCCTTTCTCCCTTTCTCTCTCTCTTTTTCTCTCTCTGTTTCTCTCTCTTTCTCTCCCCTCTCTCAGTCTCTCTCTCTCTCCCCCCTCTCCGTCTCTCTCCCCCCTCTCGTTGTCTATCTCATGGTAGGGAGCAGAGGGTTGTGTATATGCACAGCGATGTTGGATGCCCTGATGATCTCTCTGTAGGAGATGAATACGTGGTCAGACCCTGTAGCCTCCCCTCCTGCTCTGCTCTGCTGTAGTCGGCATCACTCTGTGTGTGAGCCTGTGTGTACTGTATAGGCCTGTGGTTATACCAACATCTCTGTGTGTATCTGTATATGTGCCTCCTCTCTCTTCTCTGTCTGTGCTGAGCTGTAGAGTGTAGACTTTGGTTTGTAGCCATCTGTAAATAACACACAACTCACTGGTTCCATTTGCTCCATTGCTGCCGGACTGCTCGCTCCCTCCTCTCCCCAGCCGAGCGTAAAAGAACATGCAGCCTCTCCTAAAAACAAACATAGAAGCCCAGCCGGTGCTCCTGGCATTTTGACAAGCCACTATTCTTTTTGGCAACTGAGCTGTCTCCTGTGTACATTTTTTGTATATATATTTTTTTGGGTATTGATTCCAGATCCCCATTAGCTGCTACCAAGGCAGCAGCTACTCTTCCTGGGTGGGGTCCAATCACAATTACATACAATAAAACAGTACATAACACAACACATTATTACACATAACTCTACCATAACATACCTACAATGCAAAAACAATAATACAGCAAAATAACAATATTAAAATGTATGTGTGTGTAGAGTGCGTGTGTTAGCAAGTGTTTGCGAATGCTGTGTGTGTGCCTGTGTGTGTGTGTGTCTCTTCACAGTCCACGCTGTTCCATAAGGTGTAGTTGTATCTTTAAAAAAAAATCTGATTTCACTGCTTGACTGATTTACATGATGTGGAATAGAGTTCCATGTAGTCATGGCTGTATGTAGTCCTGTGCATTTCCCGTAGTCTGTTCTGTACTTGGGGACTGTGAAGAGACCTCTGGTGGCATGTATTGTGGGGTATGCATGGGTGTCTGAGCTGTGCGCTAGTCGCTTAAACAGACAGCTCGTGATTTAAACATGTCAATACCTCGCACAAAGACAAGCAGTGATGCAATCAATCTCTCCTCCACCCTGAGCCATGTCCCTCTTTGTGGCACTTGACCATATGACTGGACAGTAGTCCAGGTGCGACAAAACTAGGGCCTGTAGTACTTGTTTTTGGATAGAGAAGTCAAGAAAGCAGAGTAGTGCTTTATTATGGACAGGCCTCCATTTTAGCTACCGTTGCATCAATCAATATGTTTTGACTATGACAGTTTTACAATCCAGGGTTACATCAAGTAGTTTAATCATCTCAACTTACTCAATTTCCACATTATTATTATTATTTAGGGTTTAGTGAAGGATTTGTCCCAAATACAATGCTTTTAGTTATTGAAATATTTAGGACTAGCTTATTTCTTGCCACCCATTCTAAAACTGACTGTAGCCCTTTGTTAAGTGCTGCAGTGATTTCACTTGCTGTGGTGGCTGGCGTGTACAGTGTTGAGTCATCAGCATAGATAGACACACAGGCTTTACTAAGTGCCAGTGGCAGGTCATTAGTAAAGATTTAAAAGAGTAAGGGGCCTAGACAGCTGCCATGGGGAATGTCTGACTCTACCTGGATTATGTTGGAGAGGCTTCCATTAAAGAACACCCTCTGTGTTCTGTTAGACAAGTAACTTTTTGAAAGGAGAGAAAAGGAGTGTCTGTCTGTCCGTCCGTCAGTCCTCTCGTCTGTCCATCTGTCCTCTCGTCTGTCCTCCCTCTGTCTGTCTATTAGAGCAGGAGTTCCCAAACTTTTTGTGTCGGGGACCCCTTTTGTGAGACCAAATTAATCAGGGACCCCCTCATAATATCATAACACAACTCCTACAGTGATATTTCCACACTATGAGGTCGAAATAACACTCTGAAATTGTGAAAAGTATGATAATGCCCTTTTAGTGTAAGTTTCAGCCTGTTCAGGTGGGATGGAGTGTTTGGCCCAAGGCATGACATCACAATCTGATCTGATTATTCTGACCAATGACCAGTCATCTTTTATTTGCATGTGCATCTTCCTACTTTGAAGGGGTAAGCGGTTGATTTATTACATACAGGGATTTATTACATACAGTGATGATTTAAACATGAAATGTAAAATACTTAATGGGGCTTTAAGAGCGTGATAAAAATAGCATACAAGCAGTTTTACTATGAATTCTGCAGTGCATGGTCGGACTAATCAGGTCTCAAGCCCTGGGAAAGAAAATGTTAAAGGCCTCCCTTTTGCAGTTTTAAAGCCAATTTCCTGGAGTTCTATACATTTTTGCCTTGGGGCAGAGAGAACATTTAGCAGTTTAAAGCTTAAATTACAGTGCATTTATGTTCAAAACAACATTTTTGGGGAATACAAGAAGAATTGTGCTGAATTTTTTTATTATTGATAGAGTACTGTGGATACCAATATCCCTGTGAGCCTCCCAGGCCCATAAATTGTGCATAAATAATATTACATTGTACGATATTGTATTGCACCCTCTAAACTTTTTTCACGGACCCCTTGTCCAAAATTCAGTTGTCTCTAACATCTGTTGTTTCTAGAAATATTCATTAAAAATATATATATATATATTAGTGTTCCAGGCCACTCTCTCCATTTACTCACTGTTGGATTAATGGCCTGGCTATATTCACAGAGCATCACAACAACAGGCAATAGGTGGCCGGGCTCCGTAGGCACCACAGGGACAATCGATGGGTTTCATAAAATAAAATGGTGGAACATGAAAGACCCTGATAAATAAGCCAGCTATTTGGCCCCTAATTGCAGTCCTTTAAAACGTCTGTGTGATGATTGGAGCAGCTTCCTCTGAAGTCTCCTAGATCAAACAGAACAGATAAAAAACAGTCTGTCTGTGACCGCGTCTTAACAACATGTCCCCGGCTCTGCTCTGCTCTCTGCTCCGCCACTCTAGACAGAAAACTCCAGCCTTCGCTGCCAGAGTGGGGACGGCCAGGATGGAGTACGGACAATGTATGGACCATAGACAGGCAGACAGGCAGTGTTGTGTCTGATTTAGTCTGTCATGTCTGTCAGTCTGTCAGTCTGTCAGTCTGTCAGTCTGTCAGTCTGCCTGTCTGCCTGTCTGTCTGTCTGTCTGTCTGTCTGTCTGTCTGTCTGTCTGTCTGTCTGTCTGTCTGTCTGTCTGTCTGTCTGTCTGTCTGCCTGCCTGTCTGCCTGTCTGTATGTCTTGGTCTGTCTGTCTGTCTGTCTGTCTGCCTGCCTGTCTGTCTGTCTGTCTGTCTGTCTGTCTGTCTGTCTGTCTGTCTGTCTGTCTGTCTGCCTGCCTGTCTGTCTGTCTGCCTATTTGCCTATCTGTCTGCCTGTCTGTCTGCCTATCTGTCTGCCTATCTGTCTGTCTGTCTGCCTGTCTGTCTGCCTATCAACATGACTGATCCCACTGATCCCCTGTCTAATACAGAGCCTGGTACTCATCATGATCTAGCTAGCTGTACATAAACATTAACATCCTCTAGAAGGATTGATGTGTTTCACAGACACAATAAATGTCAGTGTTAAAGTTAGGGGAAGGGGGCATGTTCCCCCCTGTTCCCCCCTGCCCCCCTCTGCTCCCTGGCCTGTGAGCTGTGCGAGGAGAGGAGGGTTGGAGGGGTAGGTGATAGAGATGGATGGGGGTTGGATGGGGAGGTGCGATTAAGACGGAGGGGATAGCGAGCGCCTCTGTCCCCTGACACAGAGGGATGTTTAATCAGCTCTCTGAACCCATGGCCTGAGGTCACCCTGGGACACTCATTATACCTGATGGAGCCACTGGACCATGACGGATGAGTGCAATCTTTACTCTGTTCATCCATCACTCAAAACACACACATAATCACCTACACACCCCTACACCTACCAACAGGGCATATGTACGAAAACACTTATGCCCATCAATGTATTATCATGCACACATACACACACACACAGTCTCGTGTTTGTGGTCAGGGCTGATAGATAAGTCATTGTTGGGTTGGAGCCAGGAATCTCCAGGAAAGATGTGACTCCAGTTTGAAAGGAAATTAGTGTTTAATGGATAGCAGGAGCGCTATATAACCAAATAAATATATAATTCCAGATGTACCACTGCATTCACACAGTCAATAGTCTGAAGGTTCATTAGTCAGGTCTTCCACCTTTAAATACATTAATAAAACTAAACATATTGTTTAATCAATTCTGTCTGCCAACTGAAAATAACGATTACTCCTCCCCGGCAAAAATGATAGGAGTCGGAAAAAGTTGATAAGGCTACTGCGTCTCCAGGAAGAGGATGTGAATGTTTACCGAAGCTGAGCACACAACTCTGCCTACGTCTGTCTGTCTCCCAACCTACAGTTAAGCAGTGGAGATTTATTACCATGCAAATGACAACCCACGGTGTATGCCAGGGAGTTAATTACATGCCAACCTATCAGAGGAGCTACATGACTAAATAGATTTGGCCATGGCAGATTATGGCTGAGCTGGGGCTGAAGCAGAGATGAAGAGAGAGAGAGAGCTGGCTGTTTGTATTGGTCGCAAGGCAGAGTGTGGTGCTGCATCAGTAATGGTAGTGGGACCATCCAGAGCCTGTCTGTCTGTCTGTCTGTCTGTCTGTGTAGATGGGCTGGACACACACTGGGCTGAGACACAGTGGGAGGGATGTCATCAGAATGACTAGACTGCTAGGGCCATGATGTTCCATGCTGTTTGCTCTAATGCTAGTCTAGGAAGTTTGAAACTAGAAAGTTGTAGCTGTATATCAAACCCAATGCTCTACCAGTCTAAAAGATTAAACGTATACGTCTCTTTCTTATTGAATTTGTGTCTGACAAGAACAGACATACACCAACACAATGCTTACATCCAAGACATACTGTAGAGATAGATACGTGATTTCTAAATCCTACAGCAGCGCAAGACTGAACTTATCTTATTGTCAAATCAGAATATTGATCGACAGAGTTACAATCAATCCCCTAACAGACAGACAGACAGACAGACAGACAGCAGACAGCTGAAGGGTTGTATTCCCACCAAGCTCCAGTCAGACAGACTGTTACAGTAGAGAACGTTGTGCCTGGGAGTGGTCTACTGGGCATACAGTACAAACTCAATACTGGGCGATTCCACTGATCCATTGATCATACCTTCAGAATTAGCAGAGAGCCCACTCTGGAAATGTGATGTACTTGTAGAGTATATTGTTCCAAGCAATATGTCTTAAAATGAACAAAATCTAAATGATTAATAACTTTTGAATGTTGAATAAATGAAGGTAAAAAATGTGTATTTCCGAACTCCGTATGTTAGAGCACGCTATAGTGACACCAAGATGTTGTCTGTATAATGTGCTGATCATAGGGTCTTACAGGAGGCATGTATAGGTCTAAAAAGGGCCTAAGATTTTCAAAATTGTGTTGTGATACAAATGTAAAAAGCATGTCAAACATCCTTCCTCCCAATGAAGTTTCTATGTGAGAATTGCCAGAACAATCTGAAATACAAAAATATTTCCGGCCTACGCTGGCATGGAATCGCCCTATTCATCTTTCCCTCTTGTTCTACAGTATTTCTCCTGCAGATCAGACCAACACATGTATATTAATTACTGACCTCTGACAGCCTTAACCATGACAGAGTTACGAGCCTGACGGCCAATAACTTGGCATTGTACAATAGATGAAGATGTGACACTTTCTCAATTAGATGTTTTTGGTGTTAAAATATGAGAGGGAATGAATGCAGGTACACAACTTCTAGCACTGTCTGGAATGACCATTGATTCTTTGTTAACAGCACTGTAGTCTGCCAACTGTCCTTAGAGCAGTGACTTAAGTTGGGGATAAACTATAACCACATCTGAAGGGACATTAGCTGTCGTCCGGGTTCAGATACAGCATGTCAGGCAAGCAGTGTGTGCCAGGTCTTTGTTCATAGTGTGAATTGATTTGGTACCCTGTGTGTTTCTGTATGTAAGGGGGAAAGGAGTGTGTGTAAGAGAGTGTGTACTTGCATGTGTGTATAAAAGGAGACAGATAGATAAAGAGAGAGTGCTTCTATGAGATTGAAAGAAAGAAAGAGACAGTGTGTGTGTTTGTGTGTGTTGATGATAGAGCCAGGGCTGCTGTGTTGTGTTTCTGGCTGTTTGTGCGTGCCTGCCTGTCGGGGCCCAGCCACCATAGAGACGGGGGGGTCTAATGAGGATGTATGGCTGCTTCACCCTCCATCTGCAAAACATTTTACACCGTCTTTCAGGCCCTGCCTTCTACTACCCCCCCCCCACCCCCCCCCCCACCACACACACACACACCAGCCTCTTAAAAAAAAGCTGCCATTACGTGACTATTACAGCATTTTCCAGAACTGACAAGTTACGGTCGTGCTCAGAATCCTGAGCGGCGTAGAGCGGGCCTGGCGCTCCTAGCTGATCCTGAGCGTCTGTAATGGAAGTAAAGCCTTTATCTGGGTTCTAAGCCGCCCTGCCTCTATCTCTCCCCTACCCCTGGGTTATTTATACCCAGCCCAGCTCCAACCACTGAAGCATGCCAAATACCTTATTATCATTTCTTTGTGTAGCTGATTAATTAGGAGATACTTGTAGTTTTAACAAAAAAAAATCGTTCACCACCCTGGTTCTCTTTTTCTGTTCTGCAACACCAAAGCTGGGGCTGGGGAGAGAGACTGGGGCTGGGGAGAGTGGCTGGGGAGAGAGGCTGGGGCTGGGGAGAGTGGCTGGGGCTGGGGCTGGGGAGAGAGGCTGGGGAGAGTGGCTGGGGCTGGGGAGAGAGAGTGGGACTGGGGAGAGAGGCTTGGGCTGGGGAGAGAGGCTGGAGCTGGGGAAAGAGGCTGGGGCTGGGGAGAGAGGCTTGGGCTAGGGAGAGAGACTGGGGCTGGGGAAAGAGGCTGGGGCTGGGGAGAGAGGATGGGGCTTGGGCTAGGGAGAGAGGCTGGGGCTGGGGAAAGAAACTGGGGTTGGGGAGAGAGGCTTGGGCTAGGGAGAGAGGCTGGGGATGGGGAGAGAGAATGGAGCTGGGGAGAGAGGCTTGGGCTGGGGAGAGAGACTGGGTCTGGGGAGAGAGGATGGGGCTTGTGTTAGGGAGAGAGGATGGGGTTGTGGAGAGATGCTGGGGCTGCGGAGAGAGAGTGGGGTTGGGTAGAGAGGCTGGGGCTGGGGAGAGAGACTGGGCCTGGGGAGAGAGGATGGAGCTGGGTAGAGAGGCTGGGGCTGGGGAGAGAGGATGGAGCTGGGTTGAGAGGCTGGGGCTGGGGAGAGAGGATGGGGCTGGGGAGAGAGTCTGGGGATTGGGAGAGAGGCTGGGATTGGGAGAGAGTCTGGGACTGGGGAGAGAGACTGGTGCTGGTTGTCACCAGGTGTCAGCACCAGCAGGAGGGTAAGTGAGAAAAAAAAACTAAGGCAGTCAGATATCACTCACAACCCTCTGAAAACCTAATGTGATTTTATTCAGGAGCTTTTATGATGGAAAATAACCAACTTATTGAAAATATTCCAGTGCCCAGATCCTCCCTGTGTGGATGCCAACATCAATATCCTTCAGGATTCACTGGCGGAGACAGAAAACACAAGAGGCCTCTCTGAATACACAACAAACATCCACAATGAGTTTTTCACAAACATAGTAGGTGTGCTTGTGAATTTGTGTGTGTACGCATCTGCAATATACGTTAATGTTGTAATTGTGTGTGTGTGTGTGTGTGTGTGTCTGTCTGTTTATGAAACTGTTTGTGTATCTGTGGTTGTGTGTGTCTATTCAGAAGTGTGTGTGGGGTTCTGTGTGTCTTTGTGTGTATTTATGACTGCTAGTGTGCGTCAGCCCCGACTCTGACTCCACTACAGCAGTATCCCCAGCTGTGGCCCTCAGCCCTGGGCTGACTGGCTGGCTGATGATGTCATCTCTCTGTACCAGCTGGCCCTCAGCAGAATGAGGGGTCAGTGTGTTGCATCAGCCTTGGCTCCACAGACACACACCTCAACACACACACACACACACACACACACACACACACACACACACACACACACACACACACACACACACACACAAGAGCAGCAGGTTTCGGCCATTTTGCTCTGATTGCTCTATCCAGTCCTGGGAGGAAGAGGGACACAAAAGCAGAAGAACAGCCGTTCTGCTTTCCTGCGGCTTTTCATAGATGCCAGTGTGAATCAAATAATATCAACATGCACAACTGAAACACTCAGCCGATAATGCAATGTTCGCCTGGCCCACATTGTTCAGGCACACACACACACACACACACGGTGCCAGTCAGTGTGTAGCCCCTAAGCTGTGGCTGTCCTGAAGAGACAGAGCCTTGCAGGAAGTGGCGATAAAGCCATGCCAGGCCATCCTGCCGAGCTGTAGCTGCACCACACACCCTGGCCCCCACTCCCTGCTCCACACACCCTGGCCCCCACTCTCTGCTCCACACAACCTGGCCCCCACTCTCTGCTCTACACACCCTGGCCCCCACTCCCTGCTCCACACACCCTGGCCCCCACTCTCTGCTCCACACACCCTGGCCCCCACTCCCTGCTCCACACACCCTGGCCCCCACTCCCTGCTCCACACACCCTGGCCCCCACTCCCTGCTCCACACACCCTGGCCCCCACTCTCTGCTCCACACACCCTGGCCCCCACTCCCTGCTCCACACACCCTGGCCCCCACTCTCTGCTCCACACACCCTGGCCCCCACTGCCTGCTCCACACACCCTGGCCCCCACTCTCTGCTCCACACACCCTGGCCCCCACTCCCTGCTCCACACACCCTGGCCCCCACTCCCTGCTCCACACACCCTGGCCCCCACTCCCTGCTCCACACACCCTGGCCCCCACTCTCTGCTCCACACACCCTGGCCCCCACTCTCTGCTCCACACACCCTGGCCCCCACTCCCTGCTCCACACACCCTGGCCCCCACTCCCTGCTCCACACACCCTGGCCCCCACTCCCTGCTCCTCACACCCTGGCCCCCACTCCCTGCTCCACACAACCTGGCCCCCACTCCCTGCTCCACACACCCTGGCCCCCACTCCCTGCTCCACACACCCTGGCCCCCACTCCCTGCTCCACACACCGTGGCCCCCACTCCCTGCTCCACACAACCTGGCCCCCACTCCCTGCTCCACACACCCTGGCCCCCACTCCCTGCTCCACACACCGTGGCCCCCACTCCCTGCTCCACACAACCTGGCCCCCACTCCCTGCTCCACACACCCTGGCCCCCACTCCCTGCTCCACACACCGTGGCCCCCACTGCCTGCTCCACACAACCTGGCCCCCACTCCCTGCTCCACACACCCTGGCCCCCACTCCCTGCTCCACACACCCTGGCCCCCACTCCCTGCTCCACACACCCTGGCCCCCACTCCCTGCTCCACACACCGTGGCCCCCACTCCCTGCTCCACACAACCTGGCCCCCACTCCCTGCTCCACACAACCTGGCCCCCACTGCTTAAACCATCTATCGGCCCTCCACACAGAGACACACAGGCCAAGAAAATGCAGCTCTCTCTCTCTCGCTCCCCTTCTCTCCTCCTGGGTTGTCAGTGGTGCGGATCTGGCTGCTGATGGGCCAGAGATCCCTGCCCTTGAGCAGAGGTGGGGGTAGGGATGGGTGAGTGGCGCGCCCGTGCCCTCAAGGTCTGATTAAAATTAGATGGTGGCAGAAGTATTAAAATGGCATTAAAGGAAGGAGCGGAGCGGGCCGGGCGGCCAGGTAGGCAGGCACGTCTCAGCCCAGATGACTCCCAATCCTCCACCAATTATCAGAGCTGTCATCTA
Organism: Coregonus lavaretus; assembly: GCF_964263955.1. Lineage (NCBI taxonomy): Eukaryota > Metazoa > Chordata > Actinopteri > Salmoniformes > Salmonidae > Coregonus > Coregonus lavaretus. Next base: position 27,232 of record NW_028165651.1, on the reverse strand, counting down.
TGCAGAGCAGGTACACTCCCCCTGCTCATTCAATCAGGGCCAGCTCTAGTCATTACACTGTGTGCCCCGGGAGGTGAGAGGACAAGGGATCAGGCCCCTCCACCACTGGGAATGCCATTGGTACTGCACATCACATACACGTCACCCCACATGACACCCCAACACACAACCCACATGTCACTCTGGATCTAGCCACCCACAAACCCTCTATTCAGTCAAACACCAGCACCGCAACAACTCTGTATTTCATGGCTGGGCATAGTGTACTTGGATAGATCTTTGGAAAAGCTAGGCATAGCAGGCTCTAGTCTGGAATCTAGAGGTTGATTTATCAGGTGTTATTGATGTATCGGCATGTAGAACAAACCGTTTCCATGAGCAGACTGCACGTTAGCCAGAAGGGTTGTGTTTGATGAGTTAATTTGTCTGGTTTGATGGACTGGGAGGGCAGTGAACTTAAAGACAGACTTGGCAACATGTTGATCCCAGGCTCAGCTGTAGCCTCATCGCTAGTGTCATATCAATATCAACCCTCCCCATCATCATCACATCAGCTCCTCTCCCTGTTAGTCACATTCATACACTACTCTCCCTGCACTGCAGAATAGGAAGCCTGAAAAATTGAGTTATTTCCACATGATATCTGGGGCATCCATTTTATTGCAGGCCTGGAATTAAAACTTCATCCATTGGTGAAGGGGTGTCTGTGAGGGCTGATAATTGCAGCGGTATTGCCTGTCTCGTACAGGCGAGCCATGCTTTCACACAACGGCCCAGAAAGTCATTTCATTTTTCTGCCCATTACTTTTTTTTCTGAATCAAATTGATGTGGAGCCCGTGCTCAGCATGCGCTGTAGGGTGGGGTGGTGGGTACAGATGAGTGGGGTTGATGGGGCCAGGGGAATTACCTGAGAGAGGGCGAGAGAGAGAGAGAGAGAGAGAGAGAGAGAGAGAGAGAGAGAGAGAGAGAGAGAGATAGAGAGAGAGAGAGAGAGAGAGAGAGAGAGAGAGAGAGAGAGAGAGAGAGAGAGAGAGAGAGAGAGAGAGAGAGAGAGAGAGAGAGAGAGAGAGAGAGAGAGAGAGAGAGAAAGAGAAAGAGAAAGAGAAAGAGAAAGAGAGAGAGAGAGAAAGAGTTGATGGGGCTGTGAAAGAGTGCGCTGCTGGAGATGGAAGAGTGATGTATGTCAGAACTGTATGCCCCACCCCCCACCCCTGTGCCCCACCCTCCCCTCTACCCCTTCCTCCCCTCTCCCGCACTGACAGTAATTTGACAGGCCCAGAGTTGACAGACTTGAAGGCGGTGGGGTAAGCGATTGTCAGGCTGGCAGAGTCGGGCAGCTGCTGACTGGCTGGGGAGCCGGGGTGTGATCGGAGAGCCATGATTGGCCAGGGGGATTGATGGGGAGACGAGGGGCTGCTGTCGTCGTGGCGACACAACGTGGCAGTGGATAGACAGACGGGGCCTTTAAAAGCCCAGGGGGTTCAGGCTGGGGTTGAGCTGTCCCTCTGAGAGACCTCTGCTGGGTCTATGGCAGTGGGAGGGCTCTGACAGGGCTAGCAAGCAGGCAGGCACCTCTCTGATTAATGCTCTGCAGCCACACAGACAGACAGGCAGACAGACAGGCCAGAGCTCACTGCCAGACAGAGATAGCTCACATCACACCTCAGCTTTCATACCAATACAGCTCCCATCACTGACCATGCTACTGAGGAACGTATAGGTTTGATGAGTTGGTTGGACCACTGTCTTTCCCTCATAGTAGACAGAGGCAGGCAGGCTAAATACAGTGTAGCCACCCAGCCATAAAGTCAGACAACTTCACCATGAAACTAACAGAATGAAAAAGGGATTTCTCTCCACAGTCTGAGCATGTGTTCGCTAAGCTCTATTAGTCACCCCGGTTAAGACCATCTGCAAAATAAATCAATCAATATAAACTAATGGAATACATTTCCATGAAGGTAAAGAAAGGATAAATAAAGTAGCGTGTCTCCTGTAGTTGAAAGGCAGGACAGAGGCAGGGCAAGGCATGCCAGCTGGACCAGGAGTCAGGGAGCAGGGAGGGAGTCCCCCTGAAGGGTTCACACACTCTTATGTAACCTGCAGAGAGACAGAGAGGTGGGCTCACACTGAGCTGTGCAGGCCAGGCCCAACACACACACACACACACACACACACACACACACACACACACATACTGTACACACACACACACACACACACACACACACACACACACACACACACACACACACACACATACTGTACACACACACACACAAGCATATGCGTACACACACACACACATTTTCAATATTACTCTCACCCTCCTCCCTCTTTCATTTGCTGTCTGTTTTATTTACATCTCCCCCCCTCCCTCTCTCCCTCCCTCTCTTTCAACTAGCAGCACCTAGCTGTACTGTACCTATGGACACATCAGCAGGGTTTATGGGAAGGTTATTCCTGATTGCACCCTTGTGGGCTGACAATGGTGTAAATCTCCTAGGCGCTTTAAGCAGTAGCATATGTAGCTATGAAATGCTCAGGGAGGCTGTTACAGCGAATGGAGAGAGAGAGGGAGAGAGAATATACGCTTCTATACGCTCAGATCCTCCAGAGAGAGACTGCTACTGCTGCATGTCTCAACCTGCACCTGCTGCTCCACACTAAACACAGTTGAAGCCTATTTCCTCCTGTGTCTCTTAATCAACATTGAAACATCAACTGAGGCTAACTCATTTCAACTGAGGTGCCAGGGCTCCATGTTAACATCTCCCTGAGTGTTCGCCTGGGTAGAATTCCTATTCCTCCCAGCCCCTCCCTACGGCTTGTTGCCAGCCAATTGTGTTCTCACAAATAAGGCAGAGGGGATTGGAGACACAGGCGGCAAGAAAAATACAATTTTAGTCAAACAAAGAAGTAGAGGCGGTTGGTAAGGAAACTGAAGACGGAAAAATGCAAATGTCTCTTTTTGCAAACAACATTTTTTGGAATGTGTTTAATATTGGCTGTTTCCATCACGCTTTTCCCTCTATCCCTCTGTCCATCTCTTCCTCCTCTCTCTATACAGCCTAGTAGTATTTTACGAGGAACTGGAGACACAATGATACCCAAAATTAATTAGTAATTCAAACCAAACGTGTTCTCTGTTCTTCTTCCTGCCTCTCGCTCGGCGTCTCCTCACAGTGGTCTCTCGTTCTTTAATGAGGACTTTGTGGTAATGGAGCCTTAACGAGGAGATGGCCTCCCCGCCTCGCCCAGCATCTGGCCACTCTCTGCCTATTGGGTAGATTACAGAGCTCTGTAGCCCAAGCAGCACATAGCAGTGCTCCCTACAACAGACTGTTACTCCTGGCCTAATCCAGCCTGCAGAGACCACACAGACTCTCGCCTCTCCGGCCATATGCTCACCCAAACACCAATGGAGATGGGAGGGAGAGGAGCCACAGCTTGAGCTAGGGAGAGACTTCTTTCTTACTTTGGACACACACAGCTAGTCCAAAGTGTCTAAGCCCATGTTTTGGCAGGAGAACTGCACTGAGCATGCGCTGGGTAGCAGAATGAAGAGAGGAAGTCATTCATGGCAACAGATGGAGCCGTCAGCTCTTATTGTTCTCCAGTGCAAAGTCTGAAGAGGACTCTTAAGCCACCAGGGCTAATCATACTGAAGTGAGTACACGCACGCACGCACACACACACACACACACACACACACTTCACACACTCCCAGCCTATGGCTGATGATCAGGGAAAGAGTTGTTGCTTCCTGTATTAGTCTTTGTGTCTGACACATGCTTCCTGCATGCTGGCGCTGGGGACTGGGATGAGTGCTGGGCGGGGAGCTCCAGGGTTGGGGTTCGAGGACCCCACATGGAGGCAGAGCTGTGCCCGAGCCTGCAGCCTGCAGCCAGGGGAGGGCAGGGGGGAGAGCCTGGCTGCTGCAGCACCACCAGGATGTGTGACCTTTACCACAGCCAGCCTCTGATCTGCAACAGTGGTGGGTAGCCGAACAATGGGAAGAGGTATCACTGTGACTGGGAGGATGGAGGAATGGAAACAGAGAAAGCTATAACAGAGGGGTAAATGGAGGAAAGAAGGGTGGGTGTCAGTCAATCAGTTTCCTTTATTATTAGCTATAACTGAAGACTAATGTTATAGACATGTAGGGATTCTCTAAATAGGGTGTAAAGCCAAAATCCACTCATGGTGCTGCTTCCTTCTTCAAGGTGATTGGACTATTGACACCAATACCCATAACCCAGCAAACTGATTACTACCCCATTACTATACTGCCCCTCTTAGCCCTTTCTCTATTGCCTCTTCTATTACAGTACCCTATCCTCCCACAAAGGCTAACAAAGCCACAGCAGCACTCCACTTCAGTCCTTATCACAGTCCCCCCTTCTCATAGTGTTAATCATCCTCCTGTTGTTCTGTGATGACTGAGCATTGGGTCCCTACCAGAGTCTATTAGCTTTCCCTGCTTCACTATTTGTTTGTGTCTAAACAAACAGGACACTCTGACTGTGAGGTCAGCAGTTGAAACGCAGGCTGTGTCAGCTTCCATTACGCCTACCTTTCACAGCATCTCTCTCTCTCTCTGCCTCTCTCTCTCTCTCTCTCTCTCTCTCTCTCTCTCTCTCTCTCTCTCTCTCTCTCTGTCCCTCCCTCCCTCCCCCTGGGAGAACTTATTTCTTTCTCTCTGCCTCCCTTCTTTTTTGTCTGAGTTTAGCATTCCTCTGCCCAGGAGGAAGAGAGAGAACGAGCTGGTTGGACCAGTCCCTGAATAGCCTTGGAAAGCTGCAGTAAAGTGGGGGGTCAGTGGGATGTTTGAAAGACTGAAAGGTCAGGATGGTAAATTGCTTCTCTGTACATGAGTCTCAGTAGTCGTCCTTCTTAATGTGTAGGATTCATTCCTCCCCCTGCCCTTTCTGCTCAATAATGAGGAGGATTCTGTGTAATACGTAAGTGGATGATTTTTGGAATATTCTCCAGTCTTAAAGGGGCAATACACTGTTGATTCAATAAGAAAGCCATCTCCCCGCCACTGTTTCGGTAAAAGGCTGAGGAATGGAGCTGGAGAAGTGTAACCACTCTCAAATTCATAGACAGAGCTATGGATGCAAGGACTGAGCATCCATGATATCAAATGTATACTTTTAATCAAGTTTTGAGGCGATGCAATGTTTGTTTACATTTACATTCTTTACAAACATTGGAATAAAACCAGATTATATTTTGGGTTCTTATGGGGTACGGCAGTTGAACTAAGCTGATGAGGCATTTATGTTATATTCTTCAACAATCAATGGGTACATATCATTAATTTATAAGTCAAAAAATGGATATAGCATCTGTGGCCCTTTAAGTGCTTTGAAAGTTCAGGTTCTTTGAACGGCAAGGGAAATGAAGATATTTCTATAAAAAATATTTAAAAGAAATAGAATGTGTGTCTCTGGGTGTATCTATATGTGTGTCGATGGAACATGTTTATAGCACAGATGTGCGGATGTGTTCTTGCATATGTTTAACATAGATCTAGGAAAATATACCTGCGCCTCAGGTCAATCCTTTGCTGCAGATGATCTCACATGTTTTTTCTCTCTCTTCTCTTCTTCTTGTGAAAGGCAGAGCTGGTATCTGTGGTGGGCTGGTGGGCTTCATTTCCATATAATTGAATCCTAGCCCCTACCCCGTCTTCCCCGTGTTCGGCTGGATTTGGTTAAGCTGAAAGCCCTCCTTGACTGCTGTTACCTTGGTGCAGATTTGGTTACAGCTGTTACCATGGCAGCAGCGGAGCCCGGGCCCCGTCTCCGCGGATACCTCTCCTAATTACTGTGTTTATTGGAAATTAAAGATATACCAGCTAATGAAACACGGCAAACATTACCTCCATTGCAATGTCATTAATTCTAGCCCGTCTCCTGTCTCTCCCCGTGTGAAGAGGCCCGAGACGGGGAAGAGAGGGAGGCAAGGCATTAGCATAAATATGAATTTTAGTCAGCTGGAAAGCACTTGACTGAAGAAGAAAATAATGAAAAAGGTGTGTTTTCATTTCCCACTATATTTTCAGGATCAGGGTAAATAAATAGATCATGGCGAGCAGGAATGTGGTGGTTGGGGAGAGAAGGGGAGAGAAGGGGAGAGAAGGGGAGAGAAGGGGAGAGAGGGGGAGAGAAGGGGAGAGAAGGGGAGAGAGGGGGAGAGAAGGGGAGAGAAGGGGAGAGAAGGGGAGAGAGGGGGAGAGAAGGGGAGAGAGGGGAAGAGAAGGGGAGAGAAGGGGAGAGAGGGGGAGAGAAGGGGAGAGAAGGGGAGAGAAAGGGAGAAGGGGAGAGAGGGGGAGAGAAGGGGAGAGAGGGGGAGAGAAGGGGAGAGAAGGGGAGAGAAGGGGAGAGAGGGGGAGAGAAGGGGAGAAGGGGAGATGGGGGGAGAGAAGGGGAGAGAAGGGGAGAGAGGGGGAGAGAAGGGGAGAGAGGGGGAGAGAGGGGGAGAGAAGGGGAGAGAAGGGGAGAAGGGGAGAGAGGGGGAGAGAAGGGGAGAGAAGGGGTTGGACACATATATCATTGAGAGCATCTCTTTGTATGTACAGTACAGTACAGTAGAGTATGTATGGCCCTGAGCAGTATAGCAGTGTCAGGCAGGGTGACAGAGGGACAGTGAGGAGGAGCAGGGGGGGAGCAGAGGGGGCATGATGGGGCTGTAGATGCTGTCATGTGCAGCCCATGTGGTCTGGGTTGGACCCCATGTCTGTGACCCTGCTGTCTGCTGGCCCCACCCCCTTCCCCATTCCCCCTGCCCTGCCTCATCCACCCCCGGCCCAGGACAGGACGGGGACAGGCTGGAGCTGGCATGTCACACTACACCCTCAGGGCTTGCCGCACGGCCGCAGGGCTCCTGTTGGCATCGCCCACAATCTGGGGGTCTGATAAGCCCTGCCTTGTCCACCTCACCTCTGTGTAAAACCAACCAACCTGCCAACCCAGGTTCTCTGGCTTGTGTTGTCCCTCTTTTATGCCCAGACTTACTTCCTTTATGAGGGTCTTTTAATGCGGTATCGATGCTGCTGGCTGAGCTGAAGCTCAGAATGCCCTGCCCATCGACCCGCTGGGTCTCATCAGGAGAGGAGAGAGTACTGCATCTCCTCTGATTAAGGGTCATTACCTACCCTGCTATCCGCTAGACCAATGACCAGGCTCGTCTCCTTTAGTGAGGAGCAGGAGAATAGACATGAACTATAGAATAACTAACTGTGTCTGTCTGTCCTCTTGCTCTCTGCTCTGCTTTCGCTCTCCTTTCTCCTTCCAAATGAGCAGGCTTTTAGTGTCCACTCCTGTCCATTTGCAGTAATGATCTTTCCGGTAGGAGTTGGTCGGAGATGACAAGCTGCTCTACTCTTTGACTCAACTGTTCACACCAGACTGGGATAACACCAGGAGGCTGGGGGCTTTAAGAGACAGCATTAACAAGCCCCTCCACTTAGCCCTATCCCCCTCAACCTCCTCACCCTCCTCCTCTTCTTTCCTGACCTCAGGGCTCCTCACCCTCCTCCTCTTCTTTCCTGACCTCAGGGCTCCTCACCCTCCTCCTCTTCTTTCCTGACCTCAGGGCTCCTCACCCTCCTCCTCTTCTTTCCTGACCTCAGGGCTCCTCACCCTCCTCCTCTTCTTTCCTGACCTCAGGGCTCCTCATCCTCCTCGCCTTCTCTCTTTCCAGTCACACATTTTAATGGGGGCCGTGCTCCAGAGATGTACATAGATATATAGACTTTAGGTTGGTAGATGTTGAACAGAGGAGACGTGAGAGCTGAAAGAGTCCCGATGTGGAGCTGTTGTTCTGTGTTTGCGCCTCCCCCCTCCCCAGAGAGAGGGGCGCAGAGCGGAGAGCATCACTCGGAGTGGACACAGGAACTCTGGGGACTCCCACGCTGCTTTGGTGCTCCACGCATCTTCCATGGAGAGTTGTGTTGTGAAGACGAAGATGAAGAAGATCTACTTTAACAGAGAATTCACTTCATTTTTTCTTTTTATACACCTCTTTTTCTATTTTGAAAGGGTGTTGATTGTAGTGCAAAGAGGGCAGATCACATGACATGAGAGGAAGAAAGGGGGATCTTTCTGTTCTGCAAAGACTTGTTTTTTCCCACCAGAGTTAAAAGATAGCTATGCGTCAGAGACAGTGTCATGTTGGGCTCTTTCTTTGGTATTTCATCTGTATTTTCTACGTCTAATTCTACTTCCTGTAGAATGAGCAACACAGTCACACTGTGTGTTAAGATGCCCAGCAGAACTGCCTTGTCTCAGTCCTAGGATGCATCTGAAATGGCACCCTATTCCCTAAATAGTGCACTGGGCCCTGGTCAAAAGTAGTGCACTATATAGGGAATATGGCTACATTTCAGCTGCAGTCTTAATCTGTGTCTGGTCTCCCTCCTCCCTATGGTGTCTGTGGGGTCCAGCCTCCTCCTCTCATCTCCCTCTCTGTTTTGTCCAACACATTGCATTTCGTCATGTGCAAATGTCCTTTAAACACCTTGGAGCAGCACTACAATATGATTAAGGCAGAGCAGAGGAAGTAGATCGCAGCTCTTGAGTGGGCGCATGGCCTTTGCACTGTCTACAGCTGCAGTGATGAAAGCAAACACATTATCAGCAGCCCTGATATTAAAACACACCGATTTCATCATCCCCCAGCGTCAACGCTGGAGCCAACAGCAGGAAAAAATATAAATAATACGAGTGAAATCCAATTTGATAAAGAAATAATTGGATTTACAAACATCTGAGGAGAGATGTGATCCAAGATAATTTATTTAATGAAGTTCTGTGATATTGGACCATATGTAAATGATTAACGAACCGAAGTTTGGTAATAAATCTCATTTGAAAGTGGCGAAACGAATACATTATTAGGGGAGGCGTGGAGCCCCCTGGCATGGGGGCTGGAGGTTTTGACACATCACTCCTTGATAAAATCATCAGCTGATTGATGGTTTGGAAGCAGGGCCTGGTTAGAAAGAGAGCATTGGGACGCTGAGGGGCCTGTGGCCAGTCAGGCCTGTTTAAATCACAGCAGCATGTTCCCCGTCAGTCAGACGCATGAATGAATGCTCTCTATAAATAAGGAGGGCAGGCTGCGGTGTCAGGACAGCTCTGAGGTGAGGATGAGGATGAGGATGAGGATGAGGATGAGGAGAGACGAGAGACAGGAGAGAGAGAGGGAGAGAGAGAGAGAGAGAGAGAGAGAGAGAGAGGAGCGTGTAGAAACCTGTCTACTGCTCCCAGCCATTCATCTCCCTCCCTCCACCCAGCATCCCTGGTTTGATCCCAGAGGAACAGAGATTGCCATGGCCGTTCCATGTTTATAACCTAACTAACTAATGAAAGTTGTCTCCAGTGACTGCTGTCTCCTTCCAGACATTGATTAAAGCCATTGTGCCTTCGGATAGCCTGTGTGTATGAAGGCAGATCACAGTGAGTGTGGTGACTGGGGGCCGTATGGGGCCTGGCTCTCCATACTGCAGGGATTAATAGGCTGTGTTGTAGGGAACATGCTCACCCCCTGTGGTGATTCTAGTGTTTAGTGGCCTGAGGGATTGATTTTCACTCACTCTTCAATGATATTCTGTCACTAGCAGAGCTACAGTATGCATTACCCCCCTGTGTGCCATTTGATTTGGAGAGCTGAGGCCTGACAGTGTGCTGGGTGTCGTTGAGTTGTGGATGATGTGAAAGGTTGGGAGAGGCTCGGTGATGAGAGCTGAGAGCTGTGAGTGACCTCTGGAATGACAGGAGTGGGCTCTTCGCTGCTCCTCTCCTCAGGGTGACAGACATGGCATTCCCTCTGTCTCTTCTCCTTGCCTCGCTCCCTTCCTGCCTTTCTCTCAGGCTGTTTATTGGTGGTATGACCTATTTTTATCAGCTCTTTCCTATCCTGCCTCCGGGGCAACAGAGGTTGTGCTGTGTCTGTGGTGTGGCTGTGCTCTGAGGGACGTGGCGGTTAAGATCTACTGTTCTCTGTCCTCTGGGTCTCTCTGCTAGAGGTCACCTCACCGCTGCTCTATACAGCCTCTCTCTCCCTCCTCCATAGTGCTCCTACAGGTCCAAGATGGAGATATAGCCTTCCCTTTGAAAGTGGCATCCTACTATATCCCTGTACTCCCAACATCTCCCTATATCGTCCCTCTCTACCTGGCCACACAGAGTGTATGAGATTGTGTGCATCGCGGAGCCCAGGCAGGGAGTCAGGGACAGGCAGAACGATGAGTCTCACTTTGTTAACACTGCAACACGCCGCAACCCCCTGTCCTGTCTGTGGCAGACTTTGGGAGGGTGATTTCTCAGCCTCCAGGTGTTTACCTGCAGGATACACATCCCTCCTGAGAAACACATCAGTGTCATTCCTCTGGGCAGGAGCATCGCTCAGCGCTGAGATGAACCGTGCGGATGGGAGATGAGAGGAGGGTTGGGCTGGTGGTGGCAAATAAACAGAGAGAATTGAGGGCAATGTTGGCTTGTTCTCTGGGCTGGCTGCCTTGTGTTGCATCTCTCTCTCTCTCTCTCTCTCTCTCTCTCTTTCTCTCTCTGCTGGAGCCCAGGCTCATTAGGTATGAAGGCATTGGCATCTCTGAGAAAGCATTCAGGCATCTGCATCCTGTGCTATGCTGTGCTGTGCTGTGAGAGATCCCACCAGAGACTGCACTGAGAGAGCCATCAGATCTTCTGCAGCTAGGCGCCTTTGAACACAAACTACCAAACCCCTCTCCCTCCCCTCTTCTCCCATCTAAAGTCAGAGACAGAGAGAGAGAGAGAGGGGGGAAAGGAAATTTAATGAGAATTATGTGTGGTGCTGGCTGCTGCAGCTGCTGCAAGGAGTAGATATGAATGTTTTTGTTCTCTTATTTTGTTCTGATGTGGGGCTGGATGCCGCGAAGCTAAGTTGCAAATGGAAGGGAATAATAGATGGGTATCTGCTTGTATCTGATGAACGCTGTAGGTGTTACAAATGTGTTCCATTTCAATGATCCATCTACGTTGTGTCACCGTAGTGATTTGTGGGAAAGGTCGTGCGAGAAATGACTTTGGCTGGTGCGAGGCCTGTCTGTGTGCGTGGGCCGATGGGGCGATGGGCTGGGGAGCTGTGCTGCTGCTGCTGGTGCAGGTGGCACTTCTGGAGGAGAGGGCTGATATATCATTTACCAAGGTCGTACTCAATTAGGCTATTTGTTGAGCATAGCTGCATGAGGTTGGTTTAATCAACCGAGGAATGGAGACAACAGCGACAAAAGAGGAAGTAAATTAGGCATGGCCGGGCCACACTCGCAGGCAGGCAGGCACGCTGCAGCATGCTGGAGAAATAGTCAATTTAGCTGGCCAGCCAACTCCCCTCCCCAAGACCCCCTCTTTTACTCTCGCTCTCTCTCTGTCCCTCCCTTCCTCCACATCTCCCTCTTTTCATTTCTTCCGTGACCTTCCAGAGTGGTTCCAATGACCTCATTGCATCACAACAGGGTAGACTTAGACAGGTCAATTATCCCAAATGGGGCACAATTAGTACATAAATCAATAAAGAATTTGGGGGAAAGTAAAGGCCTAGGACTTGCCCATAACCATAATGGCATGGCTTACATCAAGCTAAAGCGGGCGCTGCCGTGACAAAGAAACAACATTTGTTTATGCTGATTAACCAGAGACCTTGAGGGGTGCTGAAGCACCTGCTGATGAGTCCACGGGTCCAGCCCTCCAGGAAAGGACTCAATGCTGTGTTAATAGTGGAGCAATCAGCAACCATTCCGGTTAATGGGCTTTCTGCAGGCCAGGGTTGGCTAATGTGTAATTTGGAGGTTCAGGCTCCATCCAGCTCTGTACCAAAAGCGGGCGGTCACACAACACTCACCCACTCAGGGGCTGCCGACAGCAGGCTCGAGGGCTTTCTCTCAGGCTGCCTTCATTTGTCAAAGTTGTTTGTGGCTGTAAATATTTGAATGAACAAATGGAACCTGATTGTGTTTTAAAAGCCCTTCAGTGTTTTGTTGCGTTCAGGGACACGAGGCTATGGGTTTCAATTTACTCCTGCAATGATTACTGAGGGAATGTCTACAAATGATCCCACATATTGTATACTCCTTCATCTCCTACAGGTTACAAACTAAGTTGGAGAGTAGGTGGGTGGCTCAGAGGAGACGTCAGCAGATACATTTTATCGTACAGACAATTTATTGATAATGTGACAGCCTTGCCACAAAGATAAGGAGTGCTACATTGATCTCATCACCGCTGTCCCCTGCTCTTACCTGCATCTTTCTTTTTCTTCTTCCATCTCTCCCTCTCTCCCTCGCTTTCTGTGAGACCTCTTAAGCTGTGACATTTCCGTTTCCCTGGAGACAGAGCATGCCAGGCGGTTGCCATAGAAACTCCCTGTTCTTTAAGGCAAGCACCCCCCCCACCCCCCCCCCACCCCCCACCCCCACCCGGCCGGGATGGAGAGACTCTGTGGAGAAGGGAGGGAGGGGGGCTCCAGAGAAAAACCACACCTGCTGGCTTCCTGCTAATTGGCTAGTTCTCTTTCTCTCTACCTCCCCTTTTTCTGTTTCCTTTGACTTTTTCTCCTTCTTTCTTCTTCACCTCTCTGTCATTCTAGCTATCAGTCTCTTTATTGTACCAAGGGGCTGTCTCCGGCTGTGTCCTTCCTTTTACTCAGCCCCTCTCTTGATAATCCAGTGACCTATCTGTAATCCTATGTCCTTCAGCCTGATCCGTCTAAATATATTTTATTTTCAAAACATCTATTCTACTGGGTTGATCTATGCTCGACAGGTTGGATGAATGTGAATCCCTCACAGAGTTCTGACTAGATCTCCTACTGGCTACTGATCCACTCTCATCTCCACCACTACAGCCATGGTGGATTACAAACCATGATCTCCTCTCTCCATATCCCCCCTGGGATCACACAGATAGATCCCCCTCTTATTCACTTTATGTACTCTCTAAACTCAACAAATGGATTTCTAATTTTTCCTCAGAAAGCCATCACATAAATACATATAGTATAGTGTATGTCTATGGCCTCCATCTTCTATTCAGCACTGGTGCTTAATGATACCTGTCAGGGGGCCAGTCTGCCTGAGCTCTCGGCTGTCACCCCAACGCCTGGTGACATTTGAGCGATATGAAAATGACTTGGCGTGTGTGAAGCCAGGACCTGATTTTCCTATTCAATTAACTCTCTGAACAAACCCTCCTGTGTGTCAGCTGCTGATAAAGTCACCATCTATTGACTTGTGAGGAGCGCAAATTGCAATTATGGAATCTCTTCGCCTCTTCAAACCAATGTTGAGTAGTCTGTGTGTTTGCCTGGCAGAACATAGGCAAATAGAATGCGGTATCAGGCAAATACTGCTGCGAGAGATAAAGACACTGTACAACTGAGAAACAGAATACCAAATAAACATGACTGAAATGGACAAGCGGTCATTCCTACAAGTGGTATAAACTAGTTGGAGAGTGGTTGAAAAGGTATTTGTTGCCAGGGGCTAGAGCACATTTATAAGATTTATTAGGAGTGAGCTCCATTCTCATAATAGCCAACACTGTGCGTGACAGCCAGACAGCCAGACAGCCAGACAGCCAGACAGAGGGAATAAAAAGAAAAGAGGCTGCTGGACTGAGAAAGGGCCTCAGTCGTGACATTCCCAGTGCCTGGTGAGGGCCTGACCCCTCCTGTCTATTCACCAACCGGCCGGGCAGACAGAGCAGCACTTCACCTCAGCACCTGGGTCGCTGCGATTACACTATCGATCCATTGACTGGGGTTTACCAGGGCTTCATCTGTCCAGCCCATCCACCTCTCCTCTCTGAGGCTGAGCACTCCAATTATCAGAGGTATCAGCAGCATAGAGTGACAGCTTGTCCAACACTACCATCCGTCAGGGAATGAGCTGTTGACCAGAACGTCATTGCACCACTCGCTCCGCCGTAAGTCACCTTGATCAGAAGGAGCCGTAAACAAAGACGGACGGAGAGTCTCTGAAAGAAAAGGGGACCGTGCACCATGCAGCAGCCTGGCTGGATAGATGGATCACTGGGGCTCTGCTGAGCCTATAACCCCCAGGGTTTACAAATACCCATTACACCTGCTCCTCTGTCCAACAGATCTTCCTGAAATGCCATACTATTCCCTGTATACAGTAATGCACTATATAGGGGATATGGTGCCATATCGGACACAGCGCAACAGTATCATAGTAGTGGACCTCATCTCATGCATGTGGTGTAATTCTATCCACTATGAAGTGAGAGGGCAAGCTAGCAGAGCAGAGCAGACGGTGAAACCCCCGGGGCAGGGTTGTGGAGCGGAGGCTGGCCAGTCTGGTCTGTCCAGTGGGGGGACAGGATAATGATCTCAGGTCCAGTCTGAGTTGGGCAAGCAGCATGGCCAGCATGCCCACACCCACTCACCGCGCAACACATGCTAAAAACAGCTCCACAGTCCTATGTTGGACTCTCTCTCTCTCCTTCTATCTCTCTCCCTCTTTCACTCTCTCTCTCTCTCTCTCTCTCTCTCTCTCTCTCTCTCTCTCTCTCTCTCTCTGTCTCTCTTGCCGTCTCTCTTGCTACTCTCTCCCTTTCTCTCTCTCTCTCGCTCCGTCTGTCTCTCTCTTTCTATCTCTCTCTCTCCGTCTCTCTGTATCTATTTCTCTATCTGTTTTTGTATTTTTATAATTTTTTCTCCCCAATTGGTAGTTACAGTCTTGTCCCATCGCTGTAACTCCCGTATGAACTCGGGAGAGGCGAAGGTCGAGAGCCATGCATCCTCTGAAACACGACCCGCCAAGCCGTACTGCTTCTTGACACACTTCTCGCTTAACCCGGAAGCCAGCCGCACCAATGTGTCGTAGGAAACACCGCCACAAGGAGTCGCTAGAGCATGATGGGACAAGGACATCCCAGCTGGCCAAACCCTCCCCTAACCCGGACGACGCTGGGCCAATTGTGCGCCGTCTCATGGGTCTTCCGGTCGCGGCCGGCTATGACACAAACCAGGATCGAACCCAGATCTGTGGTGACGTCTCTAGCATTGCAATTCCTTACACCACTGCACCACTCTTGCTCTCTCGGTCTCTTGGTCTCTGTCCCTCTCTCTCTCTCTCTCTCTCTTTATCTCTCTCTCTCTGTCTCTCTCAGTATCTACCCATTCCCCCCCCCCCCCCCAGCTGGCCTCGTCAGTGCTACTCCTTCAGATCAGAGCCCTGCCCTCCTTTATCCACAGCTTTTCTGTCCTCTGAGTTGTGTTGTGGTCTCTTGTATCTGGCCAGTATTCCTGTGTCCTCTCTGTGGTCCATGGCCAGTGTAACTCAGCGATGGTGGAGTGACAGCTTGGCCATGCTGCTACACAGGAGGAAGACTCCGCCATGGTGCTCCTTTACCCCGGCACTGAGGGATTAGTATCTCTGGATCCTCTCCATGCCTTTAACCAGAACGAACACCGTCACCATGACACCACCGACACAAAACAAACACCGCCAGAGCTGTGGCGTCACCGATGTGCCGTGCAGCATCCTTCCACCCACACAACAACACAACAACTCAACACAGCGTTTAGCTTAGCCAACCGACAGAGAAGACTTTCACTGTGCGTTAGTGTCAACACACCCAACTCAATTACTTTCCTCCGCAGCGCAACATTAATCTCCCCCATTATTCCTGTACATCAACAGATTTGCATGTACTTTCACGCCACAATTTAGTTTGCTGTGTATTTTTAGATGGCGGCATGCCTAATTAGGGGGAGTTGGTGTAGAACACAAGCATAAACAGCAACGTTAACAGCTAACGTTAATGAGAGGAGATATTGTGGATAAAGCTCAGTAATTTCTGCATCCCATACTCTACTATTATCATTCCATTATCGTCTTCAGCGGATGGCTGACCTCTGTCTCTCTGTGTCGTGGTGTTGATGGGTTCCTCTCCTGTCGGTGTCTGCTGTTGCCACAGAGATAGTGGGAGCAAGGACAAGCTCCTGACAGGCCAATCTGACAAACTGCACACTGCAATGAGCCATGGGAATCATTTGAGCAGGCATCAGAGTCGTCCCCCTGCTTACCTATTCCTCATATCAGACGATTACAGGCTACAGGCCTCCTTCCCCCCATCCTGTCTCATTGGGAGAAAGATACAACAGAGAGAATAAAAAGCAATCACTACATGTCAGCAACGCTCCATAAATCCTCTCCCTGTGTCACGCCAAAGATTTCCCCAATCATGGGTTGATTTACTCATCTGATTTTTATTTTGGCCATGATAACACTCATCAGTTACCATAATGCACTTGGCACGCTCCAGAGACACTCACACAGGATTGTGGGTTGTTGGGGGGAGGGGGATGTGCACAAATGATCTGTCACAAAGGAGGCCCGGGATTGGACAGAACAGAACAGAGCGCCTGGCTGCATGGCGGTGTTGGGTCTGCTCGGTGTGAGACGTGTCACCTGCTCAGTGGCCCATGTCCCCCGCCAGGGGGGAGGAAATGGAGGAGAGGGGTGAGGTGTTTGGGGGTCACCTGACCAACAGCAGCTGCGGCAGAGGTTGTGTGGGCCGTCACGCTTGTCTCTTCTGTCTGTTCTCTGGACACATCCTGGTCCTGGGCTGGAAGCCCCTGTTTAATCAGGCCTCTCAGTATGCAGAGCAACCCAGCAACCTGCTCCTGGCCTGCCGGCTCCATGGCACCCCACCATCACCTCCTCACCGTCTTCCACCTCTTGCCACAAGCCTCTGACATTCCCTGGAACCACAGAGGATGAAGGCAGAAGGGTGTGCTGCAGCTGTACCCACCGAGAGAGTCAGTGCAGCTGTTGAATGGCATAGATAAGGGTTGGGAGAAATAGTAAGTGAACGTGTCTTGTGGACAGCCAAGAAGTCAATTTGGTTCCATGAATCAATGGTGAACATCTTGTCATTATCTCAGCTCTTATAGGTCCTACGGGATGCTTTTCAGTGACCACTATGGACAGAATGACCTGTGTGTCCAGAGGTATGTATGTAGTTGGGAGTGTTCCTTTATCTAAAAGAGAAAGTGAAGTCGAGAGGTAAGGCAGTAACTTACTGTACTGTGTGTCAGTGACCATCACATGTTCATCCTTCTGTTAGCCTGTTCATCCTCTTTGTCACGTTGATTCCTCACCCACTCTCTGTAGCTGTGGGACTGTAGCTGCTAAACAGGCTCTGGGTTAGAGCAGTAACAGGGGGTGGTAATGGGGATAGCTGCCTGCCTACCTGCCTGGCCAGTTGTTGGCTTGAATAGAACAGCTGCTTGTTCCACAACCTCATTTTATTCAGAGTGTACAGTATGTTATTTCAAACCCACAAAATTGAGTCTCGTAATAACATTGTATCTGACATCTAGGCTAAATTCGCACGCACATTACTCATCACACTCTGCACACAGTATTTACAGATGAATACACACGCCGGCATACATAGACTTTCACACATACACTGAACTGTATGTGCACACAAACGTGCACACACATGCACACACACACACACACACACACACACACACACTCACACACACTCACACAGACTGTATGCGCGTACACACACATTCTCACACATAGGCTGATGTAAGACCGTGCAACAAATCCCATAACCCCACGCTGCTTTTCACACTCTTGCCATATGCCGTGCAATTTCACTAGATTATTACGACAAAAACACCACTCACTGGCTATTCACAAGTACAGTTCCTTGTTTGCCTTTCAACATTTCACACAAAGATATAGTGTATTGATCTCCTCAAAAGGCCTTTCCCTTTTCAACTGGTGTGCTGCAGTCTCCCTCCCTCTGATTCCCAGTAGCTCAGAGAGAGAGAGAGAAAGCCCAGCCTTGATGTCATCCATCCCCTGCAGCTGATTAGTGATATTTTACAGGAGCCTCACAAGTCACTGTTAAAACTGCTCTTTTTACCTGCCTCTATCCTGCGCAGTGGTGAGAACAGGAGAGAATCACAGAGAGAGAGAGGAAATATATTTTTACCGGTGTTACCAACGTGTTATCGACGTGTGAGCCCCTGTTTTCCGCTGTTTACTCGTGACAGTGTGAGTGTGGTGTGTGTGTCCTGATATTCATCTCTGTTATGAGTCCCAGGTCTCAACGTTGTGTGGCTGTGGCTGTGTGTGTGTGTGTGTGTGTGTGTGTGTGTGTGTGTGTGTGTGTGTGTGTGTGTGTGTGTGTGTGCTTGTGCAGCTCTCTGTCTCCTCTCACCAGTCACCACACCTCATTGTCACTGTGGAACTCTGATTGATCACAAGATCTGATTCTGTCAAACTCCACACCGTTACCAACCTCCCTGCTGCAGGAGAGAGGGAGGGAGAGAGGGAGGGAAAGGGAGAGGGAAAGAGAAAGGGAGGGAGGCAGAGGGAGGGAGGGAGGGAGGGATGGGGTTGAGGAGAGAAAATGGGAGGGAGGGGGTAGGATAGGTTAGGATAGAACAGAGAGGAAGAATGAAAATCTGCTCATTCTAGTATTTCTGAAAATGCGTTCCATTGTTTTACATGTTATACACATTTGAAGGATGCGAACACTGTTACTTTCATAGAGTAGAGTGTGTGGGATATTCCTACTGCAATGTAATCACATTGCAGTAGGAATATCCCACACACTCTACTCTATGAGAGGAGAGAGGTACAGCTAGTCTAGCCAGGTCCCTTATGAACAAGCATACTTGGTGCCTGGTCCTTCTCCCTGGGCTCTTAGGTTCCTAACAGATCCCCCTATCATTCTTAAGATGTCAGGGGAGGGACGGGGCACCAAGAACTCACATGGAGTAAACTGACCTTTCTGTTATTGAGTTAAACCAATGAGATAAGAGCCTGACTTGCAGTGTATGGGACATTACCACCATGTCCTTTTCCCTGTTCTCCATTGTACACATCTGGGTGTGATTGAACACACACACACACACACACACGCACACGCACACACACAAACAAACACACAGCTTCCATAAACATTGACGTTGACTTTCAGTGTGTGTGTGTGTGTGTGTGTGTGTGTGTGTGTGTGTGTGTGTGTGTGTGTAAACAGTAGTGTAGAAGCTGAGCAGGACTGCAGGGTGAGCTGAGCGCGTACGTTCTCTCTATGGTTTTTCCGCCTTGTCGCATTTGTCTGCTCCCATCTCCCTCACATCCTCCTCTGCCTCCCCCTCACAGCTCTCACAGCCTGGGGAGTGCTTCAATCAGTGTATGCTAGCTAGCTCATCCACAAGCCAAAGAGAACAACCCAGCCAGCCAGCCAGCACATACACAGCTACTACTAGCAAGTACAAATACACAGCATGTACAGTATATGGACCTATACAAACACACCTTGTGTCACGTCTCCTCCCGTTATTCCCCTGCGGCACTCTGATTCGCCGGTCTACTGAGCCACTGGTCTGAGCGCACCACCTCGGCAACACAGGAATGGAAACCCAACGCACCCTAATCACCTCCAGCGCACCTGCACCACGTGGTCCTCTGTAGCTCAGCTGGTAGAGCACGGCGCTTGTAACGCCAAGGTAGTGGGTTCGATCCCCGGGACCACCCATACACAAAAATGTATGCACGCACGACTGTAAGTCGCTTTGGATAAAAGCGTCTGCTAAATGGCATATTATTATATTATTATTATTATTATCTCATCACCACCCCTATTTAGCCCTGGACTGTTCCTTATGATGTTGTGTGTGATTGTTTAGCTTTGTGTCGTGTACTCTTTCTTTGTTATTTCTCTTTGTCATTGTTTAAGTAAACCTTGAACTTGTTAATTCCTGCGTCTGTGTCCTGCCTCTTCGTATACTCAGTACTCGTCACAGAATCACACACTAAATGAAAATGGATGCAACAGGAGTTTCCCAGTGTCTCGACCAGCACCAGCAGCAGCTTACCCAATTGAACGCCGCCATGCAGGAAGTGCTCCAAACTCTGCATAATCTGCCCAGCGCTCATGTTCCACCTCAGGGAGCAGCGAGTGCCCCCAATCCACCTGTTCCCGGGCTATCACCCACTTCTGCGGGAACCCTCGCCCTACCGGAG
Organism: Coregonus lavaretus; assembly: GCF_964263955.1. Taxonomy (NCBI): domain Eukaryota; kingdom Metazoa; phylum Chordata; class Actinopteri; order Salmoniformes; family Salmonidae; genus Coregonus; species Coregonus lavaretus. The sequence continues at coordinate 7,160 of NW_028165651.1, read as the reverse complement.
CGCTTTGACAGTAAAACGACTAAATGTAGCGGCTTCCAGCTACAGGTTTCCCTTTATCTGGCGCGTCAGCCTGGGGCATATCCATCTGACCAAGCCAGGATAGCGCTGGTGATTTCGCTACTTAAAGGGAAGGTGCTGGATTGGGCCACAGCAGTCTGGGAAGGAGAGGAGGCAGTGGCACTACCCTACCCCACCTTCATTGCTCGGTTCAGGGCGGTGTTTGATCATCCCACGGAGGGAAAGGACGGGGGTGAGCGTCTCCTCCATCTACAACAGAGAGAGGGGCCCGCGTCCGAGTACGCTCTGAACTTTTGCACGGAGGCGGCATCTTCCGGCTGGAATGAGCGTGCTCTGCGCATGGCCTTCAGGAGAGGCTTACGGGAGGACATCAAGACGGAACTCGCATGTCGGGATGACGAGATGGACCTTGATACCCTCATTACCACGTCCATCAGTTTTGACGACATGTTGAGAGAGAGACGGTGTTCCCAACACCTCCCGGAGTCTCGACGCTCACCCCATCTGAGCTATGGAAGCCGCCCTGCTTCCGAGTCCTCACCCATGGAGGTGGGCAGCACCCCTTACACCACCACGGACCACAGATCTCCTGGCAGATCCCTATCTAGGCGGTATAACTCCTGTCGCCGCTCCGTGAGTGTTACATCAGCTCATATCACAAAACTATTGTTTTTAGTTCCCATAACGGTGTCTGGTTATTCCTTCTCTTCCATTTCTACTGCTATGATAGAATCCGGATCAGCGGGGAACCTTATAGATAGGGAGCTGGTCTCTGAATGGGGGTTGCCCACCGTGCCACTGCCATCTCCGCTACACGTCACCTCACTGGACAATAAACCCCTTGGATCAGGCACCATTACGCACATCACTCTCCCTATCACCATCACCATTCCCACACTACCGGAGCACCACGAGGAGCTGTCATTCCACATCGTCACGTCACCCCTTCACCGGATCATCTTGGGATTGCCCTGGCTCAGACTACACAACCCCACCATCAATTGGAGCACCAAAAGGATCACAGCCTCAGGATCAGTCCTCAGGGGGTGTTCATGGAAGGAGTGATGGTCTCAGTCCTCCATCAGGTCATGGCCAGTTCCCACCACCATCAAGGGCCTACAGAGCTTCCTGGGCTTCGCTAATTTATACAGGCTTTTCATCAGGTCCTTCAGCTCCATAGCCTCCCCGCTCACCTCTCTCCTTAAGGGTGGGCCTCAGAAGCTTGCCTGGAACCCTGAGGCTGACGATGCCTTTAAGATGCTGAAGGAGAGGTTCACCACAGCGCCCATCCTAAAACACCCAGATCCATCCTGGAGGTGGACGCATCGGAGGAGGGCGTGGGTGTGGTCCTCTCCCAGCGTCACGGCAAGAGTTGGAGACAGGGAGCAGTTGGCAGTGGTCCTCGCTCTGGAGGAATGGAGACACTGGCTGGAGGGTGCAGTCCATCCATTCCAGATTCTTACTGACCACCGGAATTTGGAGCACATACGGGCAGCGAAACGGATGAACTCTCGTCAAGCCAATTTCTCACTCGCTTCCAATTCATTCTGTCCTACCGACCAGGATCCCAGAATGTGAAGGCCGACGCACTCTCCAGGATGCACCATACTGGAGAAAGGAAGGATCTGGGGGGTCCTATCCTGCCCTCATCTCTCATCGTTGCACCTATCGTTTGGGATGCTTTCCAGGCTGATTGAAGGAAGTCTCTCTCTCCTCATAATGAACTCAGGAGATCTATCAGGCCCTCCCTGCTGCCTTTGAGTAGTGGAGCGCCGTAGCATAGTGTGGACCTCCATGCTCCTGCGTGAGCAGCCAAAGTGCCTGTGATCTCCTGGATTTCAGCTCATGTTGATTAACTTGGCAGCATATTAAGTGGCAAGGTATCGAGCCGCTCTGACGAGAGAAAAAATAACACTCAAAATGTGTCTTGTAAGCGGCTGTGTGAAGTAATTTGCATCTGAGTAGCGATAAAAGTGCTTGTGTTTGGGAAATAGTGGACGCATGATTGGAGTTTCTGGGTCAGCCCAGTGGTTCAGAGGAGATAGGGGTTAATATATGTTTATGTTTAATAAAAGGCTGGGATGGTGTCATATGACATGTATGTTTGCACACATGCTAGTATGTAGTTAAAAAAATACAATGATATTGATATTTGTCACTGTCGTGATTAATTTCTCACAAAGACAGAAGCCAATGGTTCACCACATACAGCTGGTCTTAGTTTATTTATACCTGGCTGGAAGGGAAGGGATGGAGTGTTAGAATATGTGATGCGCAGGGCAAACAGAGAGCCAGTTTAAAGGTACTAAGGTAAACTTCAATAAGGCAGCAGCATTGGGACTTCCTCTGCTCTTTTATCATTATTGGCTGGCTGGTGTTCACTGGGCCTGCCTGGAGTTGTCCCACTTATTCCATAATACCCCCCCCCCCCCCCTAATATGGCAGACCCCTCGGTCTCCTGCAGCCTGCTCACTGAAAAGTTGCTCTGATGTCAGGCCAATGTGCAGGTCTGCTGCCTGGCTGTTCCAACAGGATATCCCAGCAGGCCCCATCACAGATCCCATCCAAGCTACACCATACCCAGAACCTGAACCTCGGTCACAGAAATGGAAAAGTGACCAAATCAGGTTTGAAAAAACACATCTTAGCTAGGGGACTAGATAGATTCCAATACCTTCAGATTTGGCCTATTTTGTTCAAGTCGTGCTACAATGATAGACTAGTTATTTTAAAGTAAGTAGCCCTAACATATCTCCAATGTAATAGCCTCTCCTCTCTGTAGTCAGTTGGGCCTTGGTGTATTGCTCGTTATTGTGGCAAATGTATTTCTTCGTCGTGTCAGACACGGCTTTTGATTATGCGTTCCATATTCAGAAAATGAACTCAGGCATTCAGTTTCTCATTGCATACAGTCTAGTAAGTGAACCCAGCTTGGTAAAGCAGCCTGAACAGCCAAGGCCTTTTGATGATCACGCCTCACAACACTGCACCAGTGAAGACCTCTGGGAGGGGAGGGGTAAATATTATCCTTGTGTTGTATTCCTTCACATCCCAATATCCTTCCCCCCTTCCTCCCATGTCTTGATATGCCTGACTTTGCCTTTGTTGGATGATATTCCACTGACACTCTCACGCTGGATTCAAATCTTAATTAACTCCAGTGTCAGTGTGCCTTGCTGCTTCTCTGAGTCTGCGGTTGGGAGGGACTGAAATATGGGAAGAGGAGCCAGAGCAGGGCTGGGATACAGCCCAGTTTACAGGGGAAGGCAGTGTTGACCCTGCTGCCACCAATAGTCTCCTCTCTCACTGGGCAGTTCACTACAGTCCAGCTCTACCTCTCTGACTGAAGTCCTCTCACTGGGCAGTCCACTACAGTCCAGCTCTACCTCTCTGACTGAAGTCCTCTCACTGGGCAGTCCACTACAGTCCAGCTCTACCTCTCTGACTGAAGTCCTCTCACTGGGCAGTCTACTACAGTCCAGCTCTACCTCTCTGACTGAAGTCCTCTCACTGGGCAGTCCACTACAGTCCAGCTCTACCTCTCTGACTGAAGTCCTCTCACTGGGCAGTCTACTACAGTCCAGCTCTACCTCTCTGACTGAAGTCCTCTCACTGGGCAGTCCACTACAGTCCAGCTCTACCTCTCTGACTGAAGTCCTCTCACTGGGCAGTCCACTACAATCCAGCTCTACCTCTCTGACTGAAGTCCTCTCACTGGGCAGTTCACTACAGTCCAACTCTACCTCTCTGACTGAAGTCCTCTCACTGGGCAGTCCACTACAGTCCAGCTCTACCTCTCTGATTAGGGGCCTTGCCTCTCACTGGGCAGTCCACTAAAGTCCAGCTTTACCTCCATGACTGGAGGCCAGAGCAACCTCCTGAAGAGAGGAGAGGTCCAGAGAGGACAGACTCAGGCCTCTGCAGGACATCAACATAATCCATGAGGGCCCAAAACCTACTGATAAAACTACTAAAAGCATTTCCCAGAGTGTGACTTCGTAGTAGGAGTCTGACATGGCCATGTAACAGAGTTTTCAGATTTTCTTCCGTTTTCATTTTCGACGAGGCGTTGAGCGAGGTGGCTGGTGTCCATATGGCATGACGCACAGCAGTGGGCTGCGGAGAGAGTCTGATGGTAGCGCAGGGAGCGGCCATTAGCTGGCCATGGTCGGAACCGCACGCCACGGCGCCAGAGAGCGAGCAGGCGGACGTGGTCTGGGTGTGCGGGTCACCTTGGCGATGGAATGACACGCCTGATCAAAGGCTATCTCCGCCGTGGGGAAGGACTCTCTCTCTAACTCCGTGGCCCAGCTGTGTCCGTCACACTGACCTTCCCGTCCCCCCTGTGCTCTACTGTGTTCTGGGGGGTTTGTGATGTACAATAAGCAGCGATCTGGCCCTATCTCTCTTTTCATCTTGGCATTATTTTTCTCCTGGCTGTCTATCGCTGATGAGACATCTGAGTGGCTGCCCTTTCGTCTCGCCTGGTGATGAGGCTGTGAGCGCTGAGCGGCGCAGCGCGGGCTGGGCCAGGCGCTGATGGAGGACTGCAAAGTGAACAGGCCTTTATTGGTGGGAGGAGAGCCATTCGTCTCGGGGCGTCCGGGACGAGAAAGCGCGGCAGAGACAATTACATCACTGTCAATCATCACAGAGCTCTGAGAGACGGTTACAGCCCCCCTCTCCCTATTCTCTACCAGAGGGATTCACACGCACGCCGTTCCCTGGAGGGGTCGCTGACTGTCTGTCTGTCCCTGTCCCAGGCCTCACGCTGGGCCTGTGTACAGCAGCCATCTCATCTACCCCCAGGATCTGGCTCTACCACAGAGACATACCACATCAACACCACAACATGACACCAGCACCCCCTGTTTATATTTCTCACAACATGATTCCTCAGTCAACCTCTATGCACAACAATACAATTTGGATTGCAAATGGAGCATAACAACTCATAGTAGTGCAGTGTTCAGGAAAACAGTTATTTTACTCCAGTTTCACAGAGCGAGCTATTGTGTGTTAAGGCAATTTTATTAGCAGCTTTAATATGAACCTCCAGTGGGTTTTTTTCTCGTCTCCTTCAAAAAGACTCAATCCCCACAGCATGGGATCAGATGGGTTTGCCAGGGCTAATGTTAAATCTCTCCCCATTCAGAGCACTCATTGCTATTTTTTTTTTATTAGGGATCATTGTACTGGCAATATCTTTTGGCCAAACATCAGTGTTAGCATTCAAATGCTGAAATTAATTCCCGAGACGGCCTAAAAAGGTGAACAGAAAAATTAAATGTTTGTGTAGTGTTTTCTCTTCTCTCTGTTCAAATATTCCTCTGTCCTTTTTAATATAACCGAGAGTCGTTTTTTCCTGGGAGGAAATGTGCATTTATTCATCAGTAAGGTCAAGCCGGCTCATTTAAAAAACTAAGTATCCCCTGAGTCGCAGGTCGGTGGGTCTGTCAGGCTCGGCAGCACAGTGCACAGCCTGCGTGATTTATTGTCTGCTCTGCTCTTCTGTGGATGCTCTTCGTTACCAGCCAACTCTGACCCTGTCCTGCCGGCACCAAACAGATACTTCATCTCTGCCGACAACTGCTGTTTGAATACATTTAGTCAACGTGGTGGGAGGGAGGGAGCGGCGGGGTGGCCTAGACGAGTGACCTGGCCAAACAGACAAACACCACCCAAAGGGAGGGAGGGAGGGATTGGGATGGACGGAATTAGGTGGGAGAGAGAGAGAGGGAGGGAGGGAGAGAGAAAAAGATGAACGGGGGGGGGAGAGAGATGGGGATGGAGCGAGAGAGAAAGGGATGTTGATTGACAAAGCATCTGCCACGGCCACCCACACAGCGATACCCTAGTGTACAGACAGGAACCCCGTAGGATCCCAGTGGCTTTACTATTTTCCTGTAGGACGTGTGTTTGAATGAGGGAGAGAGAGGGAGAGAGAGAGGGAGCGAGGGAAAGCCTGGCCATATGGCTTCTTCCCTGACTGGCCTGAGAGAGGGAAGACAGCACAAAGAGAGGGAGAGCACAGAGAGAGGGGACGGCACAGAGAGCGGGAGAGCACAGAGAGAGAGGACAGCACAGAGAGCGGGAGAGCACAGAGAGTAAAGACACTGAAGGCAGGCAGGCAGGCAGGCAGGCAGGCAGGCAGGCAGGCAGGCAGGCAGGCAGGCAGGCAGGCAGGCAGGCAGGCAGGCAGGCAGGCAGGCAGGCAGGCAGGCAGGCAGGCAGGCAGATCAGAGCCACAAAAGGACCTTTTATCTTCCTCTCTCTGACTCGCTCTCTTTTCCAAACGTGCCTGGAAGATGTAATCCTTACCAAGCCTCTCTATTCAGCCTAGAGGAAAGGCCATAGAAGCTTTAAGAAAGGACCTTGTAAATGTGATCTGTGTATACACAAGGATAATTCTAGTGTAGGGTTGGATAGAGCATTGCTACATTATGTCCATTCCTGTTGCCACTTTCTCGCCTAAGCCCGTTCCCCTTCAGACTAGGTCATGTGAGAGGGATAGGGGGAACAGAGAGAGAGAGAGCAAGCGAGACATATATATATATATATATATAGAGAGAGAGAGAGAGAGAGAGAGAGAGAGAGAGAGAGAGAGAGAGAGAGAGAGAGAGAGAGAGAGAGAGAGAGAGAGAGAGAGAGAGAGAGAGAGAGAGAGAGAGAGAGAGAGAGAGAGAGAGAGAGAGAGAGAGAGAGAGAGAGAGAGAGAGAGAGAGAGAGAGAGAGAGAGAGAGAGAGAGAGAGAGAGAAAGGGGAGCCAATGAGGCTGCTCATGCTCTGGGATCACCATCACCACACCCCAGCGCTGCCTGCCTGGGGCTTCGGAGGGAAGATTTCATCTGTTTTATCTCCAGTCTTTTTTTAGGTTACAAAGAGCACGTCCCTTTTTTTCCTGCTGCAGCGAGACAAAGATCTTAATCGGCCCTGACCGTAATCTTTCAGAGTGGACCACGCTTTCTTCAATAGACAAAAAAAGGATCTGATAGAAATGGTGTGGATGCCCATGCTCCATCCAGCAGGGAAAGGTGTAAGATCACTGGGATGTTCAGGGAGAGAGAGAGGGGATGGTGGGGTGTGTAGGGCTCTGTGTCAGGGTGGTGGTCAAGCAGCAAAAATGGACACAGTGACAGGTC